>NC_081346.1:18101773-18214800 GCF_029784015.1 Lycium ferocissimum | reverse complement strand
CACTTTCCCTTTTACAATTTAACCCCGGGGACATTTTTTCGAAAGGGGGGGACGGCCCAGAGGGATGGCGTTTTGGGCCCCGGTTGTCAAGGTCACAAGTTAAAGAGTGCAAGCCAAGGTTGCGGACTTCAATGAAATCGAAAAGATACTTATCATGGAAGAAAGCGGAACGAGTTCAAGAATTAAAAAAGTTGAACGTAATAAATACAACATACTTTATGGTCCAAATCCAAGCCCAAGAGAGGAAGATTGGAGGGCCCACACCTGAGCCCAAAGGGAAGCCCAAATAACAAAATCGACCTAAGGTGGCCGAAATTCGGTCACAAAAGGGCAAAGAAATCAAACTCACGTTTGAAGTGCCCTAGTATTAGGCAACTTTTCCTATTTTGATAGGGAATAGTTTTGATAATTATTTTACATGCTTTCCTAGTTTAATCCTTATTAGGTTCTAGTATTAATTATTTCCATAAAAGTAGATTCTAATCCCATTCTATTTGGGATAAGTTTCCCCTATATATAGGGTGGATTTTGTTATTTTCATTAGACAAATATTATTATTATTGAGAGTTTCTCTATTTTACACCTTTGTGTGTGGCTACTTTGGATTTATCTTGCAACCTTATAAGAATGATTCTTTTAAGGTAAAATTAATTCGTATTGATATCTTTGGTTCTTATTCGTAAATTAAAGAAGGTAATTAGTCTTATACTAATTATTGTCTCTAATTTCTTCGAAATAGGGGTCTAGATCACCTTTTGATATAAGTTCTTGAATTGACTCTATTAGTATCTTAATTAGTCTTAATCCGCTAATACTAAGACCAATTAGGGTTCTTATCACTTAATCTTAAAATTTGGGGATTTTATTCTTGAATTTCGCCTATCTTTACATTCTTGTCTTTAATCTTCATATTTTCGCTTCCGCATTATAATCTTGTTTGTTCAAGTAACCCGATTCTTATCAAACAGGTTGGGGTCAATGCTTTAACCCCATAAGCCACTATGGTAGACTGTTGCTGCTAAAAAAAAAAAAAATCTATCACATTAAGCGATAAAATTGTACTCCATCTGTTTCATTTTGTTTGTCCCAATATTCAATAATAACAACTTCTTTTAAAACAATTTGGCATACAATCGAAACGACTCTAGTTAGATAGCCGTCTCTTTCTTTCATTTTATAGCTTCGTGGACGACTTGACGAATGACACAAGGAAAATTTCAGGACAAGGTAGTGAAGGCTCGCGTGGTTAAACATACTAGTAAATAAGCATGAACATACCTCCGACAATTAATTTGGAACGTCGTTGGCGTTTGTTACGATTCGGGTTTTCTGATCACACAAAAGTTCCACTATAATGACTTAGTTTATTAAGAAGAAATCTTTGTGCTTAGACTTAAATAATGTGAGTCATACTTGCTTACAGATTCTTTATCTGAAATTTTCTTAAAAGTTGTTGGCCAGGCCTTTTGAGATAGACCTAAAATACCTTCGATTCTATCACTATGAACTTTGATACTAATGACGTACAAGGCATCACCCATATCTTTCATAAATCAGAAGTTTTAGAGAGGAAGTTTCACCAAATTTAACATCGCTGTATCATTGGTTGCATGTGAGATACCATATAATAAAGGTAAAAGATAAACTTTGCATCTACTATCCTTCTGATATATATAAATTTGATCCATAATATTTCCAACAAAATCAAATATTATTATGTGTATTTAAAAATTTATAATAGCATGTAATCGA
Organism: Lycium ferocissimum; assembly: GCF_029784015.1. NCBI lineage: Eukaryota > Viridiplantae > Streptophyta > Magnoliopsida > Solanales > Solanaceae > Lycium > Lycium ferocissimum. The sequence goes on along the minus strand of NC_081346.1, from coordinate 18,213,048 downwards.
GACATTTATTGATAAAAAGAATATAGAAATATGTTATTTATTAATGCAGCACCTTAAGATATTCCGATACCTTATTTATGAACTATAATTTGCTCATTTGTTTAGATTTGTATAAGAGAGGAAACTTTGATGTAGTTTTCACAAATTGTGGGATTTTCGTATTTATGAGAAAAAACTATAATATAAGAAATTCAAATTACATGTCCAAATAAAATTTTAACTCCAAATCATAATTTGAAATCATGATCAAAATCCACAAAAAAGTTTCTTGGTGACAAGCAGGGCAAGTTGAGATTATGACTCTAAACTCTGTTTGAGTCAATCATGGTTGTTTCAAACTTTCAATTTGAAGGCTGACTACAAGACCCCCATAATTGACAATCCATATACAACTTGAGCAGCTTTCAACTTAATCCAGTGGTCAGGTCAGCAAGCCTTTGATTTTTAATGACAGAAAGCCCCACCCCATATAGAGTAGGTCCACTAGCTTATATCCGCATAACACTGGCTTGACAATAGCAACTACTCCATGCAACATGCTCCAAAAAGGGCTGAAAGGACACGCATTCATGCTCTAAACTAGAAGAAACATGACACGTTTCAGTGTTCTATATTTAGTACCATTTCCTTTTAGACCTAGTACTTTGAGGTTTAAATTATTTAAATTCTAATCAATAATTTAAAATATCTATTTTATCATATTGATATAAAAAAAATTATAATTTATATTCATTTCGTCTCAATCGTTTGCCTTACTTTTCTTTTGTCCATTCCAAAAAGAGTGTTTGTTATATATTTAAGAAATCGATAATTCAAACATCTTACATGTGTTTTTATAACCACAAGATTCAAATAATATTTTAATAATACATCTTTAATTTAGACTATAAGATTCAAAAATTTCTTTATTTATTAAACTTTATGCATGGTCAAACTAAAACATAATATATATATATATATATATATATATATATATATATATATATATATATATATAACTTTAAACTAATAATATTTAATTTAATTTCGAAAATTAGTAAATTTAATAACTGGAATTAGGCAACTTCCAGTCAAATCCAGAAGATATACATCATGTTGTTCAAAATAATAGAGCCAAATAACACGCGTTGATAGGATAGTGTTAGTTTTCCAAGTTCCTTCGCCGACCCACCAGTCTCCTAAAATGTCCAAACTTGCGAACCAATTCACCGAATTGGCAAATTATATTCGAAATTTCCTTTCTCCTACCTCCACTTTCCAGATCTTTCCGTATTTAAATAGGAAAGGCATTCCATTCTTTAATCCACCCCCTCTATATATAGCTCTGCAGCTTCCTTTCTTAGTATACAAGTTGAAAACACTAGTTTAACACTTACATAAACCGAAAAACAACAAATCAAATACTTTCTTGTCTTGTTTATTTGTTCCTCGAGTTAGTACCCAAAATACAACCAACGATGATGATGTCAATTTTCAGTTCCTTTGATGCCCTTTCTGCTGAGGTCTCTGGGCAAAAATTGAGCCTTTTTAAGACACCAAGTACTGAGACAAAGCAACAACAACAAAAAGAACAAGATGTTGGGCCTATCGTATCTGATAGGAAGAACGTGGCTTCTCCGACTTCTACTTCGCCACCATTGTCTTCGCGTCAACAGCAGCAAAAGAGGCAGAGGTTTGCACTGGAATTGGATGGTGTCCATTGTTTCGAAACTATTGTTCCATATTAAGTTTAGAACTAAAATTTCAAGATTATATTGAAATTCATTATTCTTTTCTAATTAAGATTATGGTCATGTACTCTGCTGTAAATTCAGGAGATTGATATACAACTTTTGGGTTCTGATATTGACTTGTTTTTTTTGCTTATTTGTAAGACTTCAATTCGTAAATTCTCCTTTGTTTCATATCTATTTTTTAATCTTGTCGGCGTTCAATTTCAAATACAATGGATTACAACAAAATACAGTAACAACTTTACTGATGATTTTTGGAGCTAATTTTATGAGATGAAATTGAGTGAAAACTATTTAATCCCTGAAAGTTTATTATGACGGTGTTATCCTCGTGCCAGATTTCTTGCAACTTTATTGTCTAGTAGATTGTTAGGTGAAGAATGCATATAATAACTACTACTATGTTAAGTGATAAAATTGTATTTAACAGACGCATGCTGATTTTTTTTTGGGTTAAAAAAATAGGATTAGCTGGGTAAGTTTGTGAGTTTTCAACAGGAAAATTATTGTCTTTGTGTGATCTATAAGTCATAAGTTCATTGGTGTAGGCTCTCTGCCACTTTCTTTAGGGCAGCGGTTACCAACACGAGACTTCATGCGTTGGCCAATCCTTTTTATAATTTCTCTTCACAATATGCTAGAAGTGGCTTTTACTGAAACGAAAATAAAAAAAGAGATGCTGGAGAATCCGTTGACAATTCTAGTTAGAGCGATCACGAAATAAATTCTCAGAAGTACTAGGACTCCCAGAGTCGAATCCTGAATGAACAAACCAAATTGGAACTTCTAAAATCAAGTTTTAAACAAAACCTTGTAGATGCCACCAAGATTTAACCTTTTGTTAGAGCTAACTTTTACTAGCGGATCTAATAGTGTGACGCGAGGTAATTGATAGCCAAACAGTGAAATTGTGAGAGCCTTGTGAAATTGGAGAACAGAGGGAGGGATTCAAACAAGTAGGTCCAGAGACGGTGCAACAGATGGTAGGGATACTTTTTCTTTTTTGATCGACAATCAACTTCCTCTTTACCCCAAAAGCTGAACAAAAATATGTTGACAAGATATTAAAGGAGAAATTATCATGGAGACCAAATGTCCAACCTGGAGAGACCCAAGTTAAAGATGGGTCATTCTAAATGTTCTGCTTGCTTTATGGCCACATCTCTTCACTGGTTTCATTTTAAGCACTGTCCCTTGCTGGTCTAGTTGTAGCACTGGCGCTTACAAAGGATGACCAACTAGTTGTTACTGGTCTTCCAAGCATTGCAGCTTGTAATTTCAGGTTTCTAGCTGACACATATTTTGGCTTAATCTGTAACTTCTTGGTTGAAATGCTGGATTCTGTCTATCATAATTGTCAGGGTCGAGGAAGATCCCAACTTGCACCATTACGTCTATTTTCTACTTCCTCTGTCCCATATTAGTTGTTTATATTACTAAAAATATCCGTTTCAAAATACTTGTCCATGAATCAAGATAGAATTAATTAGATTTTTCCTATTTGACTTTAACATTAATTATTTTTAAAATAATCATTATTGATTAGAGTATAATTTATTGGAGAGAGATAAGAAAATGTTGTGAGAGTTTGCTTTTACTTAAAATTTCTTAAATGACGTGTAAAGAAGAAAGTGGACAAGTAATATAGAAGAGAGTAACAAACAGACCAAATCAAAGTATCTAAGCCCCCCCTTTGCAAAAGTCAATAATTGCTGTTTGAAGTTAATTTGAAGTTTGGTTGACTGCGTTATTTATATACAACTTGAACACAGTTCAAGCTTCAAACACATTGACCAGGTCAGCAATCTCTTGATTTTGAACAAAGGGAAGTCCACCAAAATGGAGTTGGTCCCAAACCTATTCGCGAGAGAGATACATTGGATGGACAATAGCAGGTGGCATGCTGTTACTAGAAAAGACGCGCAAAGGCGTATGCTTAAACCACGGCAACAAGACACGTTTCAGCAGGTATTTGCTCGTCCACAAGGGAAAAGGAAAAGTATTACTCCCCGTATTTTACGTGGATATAGTTTTTAAATTTTTAAATTTGTTAAAAAAAGAAAGTAGTACCGTTTTCTTTTTGAAAGCTATTATTTTACTAGCATTTTTATTTTATCCCTAATAATTGTATTGGGTAAAATTCAGAGAATTCAGGTGATCGTGTTACGTTAGGCATTGACACGTGGCAATAGGAGACAGATCAAGCGTGAGTTAGCAAGTGGAGAGCACCGACAAGCACCCGTGTCCGGTCAGAGACCAAGTTCGGATCGCAGCCCCGGAGACGAAGATCGTAAGGATCCGAGGAAGCATGCCAATTCACCGGTCCTATGCGAAGCAAGTCGAGTAGGCAACTGTATGGAAGATTCCGGGTCCTCCTCGCTCCTTTATTGTACTTTTTTACCTGTATTTATTTTAGTAGTAAAGAGGGCATGATTCGTGGATCATGCACCTATAGCTCAAGTATAAATGGAGATTCTCATTTCATTGTAACACATTCTGAATTGCACAAGCACAACATACTTGGGAGCCGTTTGGCCATGAGAATTTTCACTTCTTTTTGGAAAATTATTTCACTTTATTTACGAATCAGCGTATTCCAAATACAAAAATTTGAAAAACACCTAAAAACTTGTTTTCACTTTTTTCACTTTCAATATATTCAAACAATCAAATATTCTTTGCAAAAATTATAACCAAACACAACTCCATCTTCAACTCCCACTTCAAAATTGCAAATAAAGTGAAAAATATTTGATTTTCATGGCCAAACGCCTTGTCACGACCTAACCCGAGAGCCATGATGGGCACCCGGAGCTAGCCTACCGAATACCTCAAAACATACATCATCAAACTGTGCCTATATATATGAGTCGACATGGCTGACAAAGGATGTATCAAAAACATAGACCGAGGAGGTCATAAAACATCTAGCTGTACACATCTGTCTACGAGCCTATACATGAAATACATAACGTATTAAGGACGGGACAGGACCCCGCCATGCCCATATATACACAAAAGGATCATACGTTCCGAGCCGCAACTCCGGGAACAATGGAGTGCCCTCGGACCAACGCCGAAGAAAGTGCCTAAGGATCGCGTGCCGTCTCCCCGTCTCCACGGAAGGGCATGAACGCGCGTCCACAAACAAAAGGGACGCGCATGGATAAAGTACTGAGTATGTAAGGCATAAGAGTAACATAAAAGAGACATAAGAAAACTATAATGTGAGTGAATGCACCCTGTATGTCTGAACTGTCCCTGTGAGTAAATCACGTATATAATTTCTATACATGTGAACTACTTCTGAGGGATGATGATGTGCATAAATAATGTGCATGCATGCATGAGGTCATACATATACATATATGCGTATATAACTTCTGTCAAGCCTCTGTGGGCTTCCCATCATATCGTATTGGCCGGCATTGTCATCAGCATCATCATTGTATCCTCATATGACCAGCTGATCAGGTGGTAATGCGTATATAACGCCGTCACCTTGCCCCATACCCCATACATATATACATAACACATAATATATGGACATATAGCGCCTGAGGGGTCTCGGGTCTATATATGTGTGTGTGTGTGTGTGTGTGTGTGTGTGTGTGTGTGTATGAATGCAATGCATAAACATGATAGGAGTATAAGTGACTCCAGAGACCATACTGGATCTAAGAAAGACTTTCTGAAGATAACATTATGGAACATAAATAAAAAGGATCATCCCTAATTCTAAGAGTAGAGTCATTATGGATTTACGTTACGTATACGTTTGGCTTACAAGGATCATGCCAAAAAGAAGGAAAGGAATGGCCTTACATACCTTGTCGTCTCCTAACTAATCAACACCTATCTTCCCGAGTTTTCAAATCTACATTCAAGAGGATTCATACTAAGGTCAAGCCATTGAGACTCTCATAAGGTCAACCAACTAATACTTGAGCTAATGAAAATCGAACAACATTTCTTTTATATCTTTTACTTCCATTAATCCTCCAAACAACACCCAACTATCAACAACAATGTTAGCAATTCCATAATTAAAAGATTATATACAATTTATACTTAAATCAATCTAAAACTTCCTTTCAAATTCCATTCATAATCAACAACTACAACACAATACTTTAACTTTCCCTACCATCATTTCCTTCACTTTTATGACTTATTACCCTCCAAATCAACTTAATAAAAGTAATGAAAGGAAGAGCATACATTATACTTGAAGAACTTCACTCACACAATCTTGTTTTTAAACCAAATCCAGCACAACTTCAACTAAAAGCAAGGACCATCATCTTTCACAAACTAGCTTAGAATTTTAAAGCTTGATTTCCACTTGAATTAGCTTAGGAGGTGTATGGATATGTAGAGATGGTAGTGGGAGCTTGAAGAGTCTAGAGAATTCTGATTTTTGGGTGTAAATAATGACCCAAGGTCGTGCCTTTTTTAATTTATAAAAGAAGGAAATTTTCCGCAGCCTGTAATTCGACGGCAAGGTCGACGCTTCGTCGACCATTCGACGGTCCGTCGACTTGCAACCGTCGAATGACGACAGCCTCTGATTCTCAAAGGGTTGTTCGACATTGCAAATCGACGGTCCGTCGACTTGCAACCGTTGAGTTGCCTAGTTGTCAAACTCAGTTTCTTTTGGTTCATTCAGCCTCCAATCTTCCCGATACTTGCTGAATATAACTTAAACTCTCATATAAGTAGAATAATCATATAGAATCTCTTATGACCTTGACAACAACTTCACTTTATAACTCTATGTTGGCTATCTTACGGCGAAACTCAACGTATAAAATATAGGGTGTAACACGCCTACTTAGCGATCTATTTGTGATTCTTTGTTCTTCGTTGACCTCCTAAGCTTTGTCAGTAACCCTGCCGGAGACTCAGGCTCATGGTATCATCGGGGCTTAGCCTATACTACTCTAAATCTCTTTTGATCATTTTATTCTATTTTTATCTTAATATTTCTCGCTTGTTGTTTTGCTAATTTAGTCATATTGATTCACGTGTCCATAACCACGTATACAAATCCAACTATACCATTTTATGGGTAAACAATAATATAATTTGTTCGAACCTACCTAATTTTTTTTTTCAATGATAGAAAAAAATAAAAAACATATGAAACTTTTATACTACCACTCACTTGCCGGATAATTTAGTAATATATTGATTTAAGTGCATATTAAAATATTCTTTAATAATTTAAATTATATAGTACGTAACTAAATTATATAGTATGTAACTAAAGATCTTCACTTGGCTTGTTTATACTGGATATGTTGTTGTTGTAACTAAAGATCTTCACATAAAATAAAGATCAATATACGTAACTAAAGATCTTCATATTGATAAAGGATCAATATGCCTTGATTTTTTTTTTTTATTAAAAAAAAAAAAAAAAATTCACATGAAATGAGATAAAAGGAGTACTAGTTAGGTAATGGAATTAAGCAACTTTCCAATTGAATCCGAGTCAATTCCTCAAATGATCATTGAACTTGTAGATAAGTCCTACTAAAGTAATTTTTGAATTTTTTTGGACAATAAGGTCATCAAACTATGCCCATATTTCCAAAAAGGTAAAACATTCCATTTTTGAACATAAGACCACTTGACTTATTTTAAAATTATATAACCCATTTGAATAGTTTTATTTTATTTTCAAAATGTGAAAAATATTAATTCAATTTTTTTTTTTTTAGAATATTGCAAAATTGTGTCTAAAGTAGAAAATAAAAGGATATAGTTGAATGATAGTAGAATTAAGCACGACGCCTAATTATAGATATTTTAACTGATTATAAATAATTTTTCCTGATATATAAAATTTTCGATTATCAAAAAATATATTTACTATTTTTATTTTCTTGGAGCTGAACTTGTAATATTTTGGTTTTATTTAACTACTACAAATAAGTAGATTACAATTAATATAAATATTTTATGTTTTTAGAAAGCATATACACAACTAATTGTAAAAATATTTTCGCTTTTACGAAGTAGTTATCCAACACGATTTTTTCTTTGAGAAAATTTATCCAAATATTATACATGCATCATGCATCTATATAACGTCTCATGTGTTTCAATTATGTCCAGGCACTTTCATTCAAGAAATGTTTAACTTCTTGCTTTGAACAATAGAAAAATATTAAAATAGTTCAAAAGAAGTTGATAGAACAAAGAAAATCTTATAGCATACTTAAAGTTTGAATTGTGATATTTTTTATTCTTATAACTTGAAATAATACTTTGATTTTTTATTATTAAAACATGAAAATATTATTTGAACAAGAATTTCGGAGTACCGAAAAATTGTGCCTAGATAATGAATTTTGTAATTTAAAAATGGATTGTTTTACTTTATTGAAAATAAGGGCATAGTTTGATGACCTTATTATCCAAAAAATATTAAAAGTTACTTTAATAGAATTTATTTACAAGTCCAATGACCATTTGAGGAATTGACTCATTGAATCCAGAAAAAAGAATATCAAGCCATTCTAAAAATAGTGTTTTAGTTTGGAAGTTCCTTCACAGACCCGCCAGCCTTTTAAGTTCAAAAATATGCTAACCAATTATATTACGGAAAGGAAAAAACGGAAACTTCCTCTCTCCTCTTCCAATTTCACTTGGGAAAGGGATTCCTAGTTTTAACCTCCTTAACCCTTTATAAATACACCTACTTCTCCAGCTTCTTTCCTTCGTAGTCAAGTTTTCGCATCGATTAAACATCTTACATAAATCAACCCACATACAAAGCAATTTTTTCTCTCTTTCTTGTGCTCTTGCTATTTGTTTCCCCCAGTTAGAAGCAAAAAATACTCCACAAAGATGATGATGATGTCAATATTCAGTTCTTTTGATGTTCTCTCTGCTGAGATTTTTGGCCTAAAGGTTAACAGCTCTTGGGCACCTGCCAGTTCTGAGAAGAAACAACAACAAGGTGTTGTGGTGGGCCCTCTTGTATCTGATCGCAAGGCCACCGCTTCTCCGCCGTCTAATTCTTCAACTGGTGGGCTGAAGAAGGACGAAGAGGCGGCGCCGCCGTTGCGCCAACAGCAGCAAAGGAGGCCGAGGTTTGCGCTGGAGTTGGATGGGGTCCACTGTTTCGAAACTATTCTTCCCTATTGATTGTATTATATTCCAAGATTGAAATTCTTTTTTCTTGTCTGCTGAGTGGTGACTGCTTGTAATTAACCATGGTCATGTAACCGTAAATTCCGGAGGTTAATTGATATACGTACAATTTAGTAGTATTAGATCTGATTATTCCGTTTTCTTACTGTATTTACTTGTTTGAATTACTGCAATTTATATTTTCTCCTTTGTTTATCTTTTTGCCCAATCAAATACAGTTTAAGAACCGCTTCAACGACTAATGAATTCGGAACTATTAATGTATATTGGAAAATAAAATTAGAGAGGTGCAGAATTTGTTGTACAATTCTTACTTTTCTTATTAATTTATCTAAAAAAAAATTAACATATTTTTATATTTAAAAATAATTTAACTTTATAAAAATTTTAATAGTTATATAAATATTTATGACTTGTATTGAATCACATATTTTAAGAGTTTTCTTTATTTGTTAAATTACGTGTCAAATTAAACTAAACAATATTTTTGGTACAGAGGACATCTGGGGAGTAATAACAAAGGTAAATTAAAATATGGCTGCTGATTTGACATGACATAAAGCGAGTTGGAGTTTGTGATTCGACAAAAGTCGGCACTTCCTTTTATTTGGGTTTTCCTACAACCTATAAGAAAAGCAACACTAGAAGATTTATTAGTATATAAATTATAATGCTCTACCAGGAAGATTTTCTATCAAGCAACTCGAGTTTTCGAAGAAAGATTCTTCTTTTGGCTAAAGTTTAGAGGGTCGGCTAGGCAATTTTCTAAAATTTTGGATTTAGCTGCTTAATCTTAACGGGAGAGGCTAAATAAACATTTGATATAGGAAGATATTCGGTCCTCATTTTCATTATAATGTCAAGCCTTCCAATTAAATGAAGAAGTTCATATTCATATAGCGGACCCCGAATGCTTCTGATTTGAGGCGATATTATATTATTGTACCAACCCTTTCAACTTAGGAGAAACCCAACTTTGAACTCACACACTTCAAACAAGTTGAGAAATTAAAGAGTCATTTCAAGTGTAAGGATAAGTTAGAGATCTTTTCTAGAAAAAGAAAAAAAAAAAAAAAGAATTGAAAAGCCTCAAAAGGGAATATATGCATAATTATTTGTCTTGTGCACGTTAATGCCGCTAGTCTTTATTTTATACCCCTCTTGGCGTTAAAATTACGATGTGATAATCAATCACTTTGTTTTTGGCGTTAAAATTACGATGTGATAATCAATTATCACTTTGTTTACTTTCGGCACTTAATTCTATACTTTTCTCATCTGTCAAGGCAACTAATATTCTTTAGCTTTGGATTTCTATTCCTTTTGGCTCATTGCTTATGGATTAACATAATTTATTATGGGAAGCTAGGCAGGTAAATTTGTCTAAGAATGCCAAGTTTTCATTTTAACTTAATTCATCTAGGCACCTGGAGATAGACAATTTAGGCACCTGCTGTGGGTTTGGTTGCAGAAATAAAAGAAAATGCAAAGTCAAGTACTCAGGTGGTGAGGGTTAGCTCTACAGTTTGGTGGTCTGTGCTATTTCGAGACACTTCTAGGAAATTAATCTTTTTGCTGCAGATTGTGCTGTGAAAGTTCATGCATGTTACCAAGAGATGTACCGTGTGTGGGCGCCTGCCTCCCGAACAATTATAGTATAGCCTCTCATCTAATATGAAATCAATGAGTAGATCTCACCTCCCCCATCCCAATACCATAACCGGAAGGGATAGCGTATGAAATCAATAGATCTTACCTTCGCTTCCCAATACCATAACCGGACGGGGTAGCGTATCCACATACGATGGGGTAAAACCCCTCGCCCAACGTTTAGTTTAGACATGGCTCAAATGCCTTTATGCTATAGGCTGTGAAGCATACTTCTCTTGACAGAAAACAAACTCTTTTTCCATATCTACAGTCACGACTATAAAGGGCGATGTAGTAAGCTCTCTGTCAACAATAGGGGTTATTCATAGTAAAAGACTCGCATGAACAATATTCATATGGCCGAAAAGATTTCTTCTCGACAGTCTGTAGTGAGTAAGAATCAAAGGCCTAGAGTAAAACAGATGATAACATCTGTGCCTCACTTGTATTGATCAATATTACTCTGCCTGTATTACTCGTAACAATTATCGATTGTATCGATCACTAACACCGTGCTAAAAGGGGAAAAAAAAATAGGTTATGTACAACAAAAACATCATACAAACGAAATTATCAGTCATGCTCTTGGACTTGCTCTTCTTCCTATATTTCCAAACTTTTTCGCCACATTAATCAAAAGTGCCTTGGGTATGATTCCTCGGTCAAGGGTACAAGCAAAAGCCAAAGCTCCACCAATGATAAGCAGCTTTGGTATATTTATACTGCCCTCGAGTTTTGCAGGTGAAACCTGTACTTCAGTCCCTGATGATTCCCCATCCCCATCCGTTGACTTCAAGTATTCTGGATCAATTTTCGTATTAACTTGTGCCATAAAAGCACAGTGAGAGATCTTCACGTTAGATGCTCTAAATTTCTGGTAGGAACGGAGTCCACGCTCAATCTTCCTTACAGTCCCCCACATACCCTGCCTTACCCCAAATTTTGCGAGTTCCCATGGGATGCCCATATCTTCGTGATGGAAGAGAAGCACCTCGCATGCAGTCAGCTGGCCATTTCCTTTCCTTGATTCCACTGTTTCATACACCACATTGAATTTCAATCTTAGAAATGACAACGGGGATCTAAAGATCATGACCTTTGACAGGTCAATTCTAGTTAGTGATACTCGCAAAGAGGTTGAAAAAAATTGCAGAAAATACATGTCATGTCACATTCACAGCGACTGTTTACAAACTAAACAAGACAGTGCCAGCCAATTTATCAGTCCAATTAGCAGGTGCATGTTTGTTTTGATTCATAGATATAAGTATTGGGAAAGCAAAAGTATGAAATGTATTTTTCCCAAAAAAGGAAGTGGAAAGAGGAAAGTAGCTGGTATACCCGCTTGAATGAACCAACTTGAATAATACAGGTCAACACGTCTTGGTTTATCCTTCCTGGGAATAGACGGACATGGTACTCCCTGGTTAACAACAGAAGAAAAATCATAATTAGAGGGGACGGACCTCCAAATATAGAAAAATCTGCACAGCGTCTAATGTAAGAGGTTCAATAGACAAAGCTTGGCAATTCATTCGTTTCTCTCCACCTTTCTTGTGGGGTGGGAGTGACGTGATTGGAGGAGAGGGTGAAACATGTTTTAGGCAAGTTCGTTAACGGTGGCATAGGAGGAGAATATCTCTGATTTTTGAGATCTCTCCAACTCTGCCAATCCACCATTTCTCTAATCAAAGTCCAAAGAGGGATTTTGTGAATGTCAGAGAATCATAGTAAGTGAACTGCTCTCAACTTCACTCTTCACAGCACTATGTTGTTAATATTCAGTTTCAGAACGAATTATAGTCTTGTGGCTCTGTCAAATAGGACAAAGAACCTTGTTACTATCTCACTACGAGATAACCCGACAGTTGTGCTGCCTAGAGACATAGGAAGTTCAGAAAGAAATGTCATCCTCTGAACAACTACCGCCTCGGAGGTTTCTGAATGACTCAAAGTTTCATAGAGGACTCTGCACCCCATCATATCAGGCAACAATTCTACTTACACATTCATCCAATTCATTAGTCTTAGACGCTTCATTTATGGGAGAAATTTAACAAAACAGCACATCATTTTAATAATCTTTTATCAGTTGGATCACAATCATGGAAAGAGGCAGCCAGGGTAAGCATAACATGACACCATTTTAAACTTAGTAAGTTGTCGTTTCTTATCAGCTGACAACTTGAGAAATGAAGAGTTGAAGCAACAAATACAGAACACCTAAATCAAAGGTAAGTTGGGTCGGCTATGTGTAGCCATGTTACTCCATTTAAGCTCATCTGAATACAATATTATTCAAAATAAGAACAATAGAGAATGTGAAAAAACTCGAAGTCCTGTACCTTTGTTACACAATAATACGACCTTCCTGACTCCCATATTCGACGACCAAATATATATTCTCTGTCACTGCAGAAAAATGGGAACTGCACAAAACACATCCAAATGAATTACTAACAATTAGCTAAACAAAATACTGAGTACAAAGACTACACTGCATCTTCTTACCTTTCGAACCCAATGCACTATCATTGTTCCTGTTGTGGGGCACTCTTCTATCGTTTCAGCATGCACAAGCATGTCGTCCCACTTCACTCGAAACTCATCATCCCAAAAGAAGTCCCTCAATAATTCAGGTGTTGCGTCCTCATACACAGTTCGGCTGCAATATTGAGGAGGACCAGTCTAGAAAAACAACAAAAACAGATCAATAAACAAGCAATGCAAAAGGACAAGAATATAGGGATATATTAAACTATCGCCTTTACTACCTCTCGATCACGTTGCCACGCTTGATAGCTCATATTAGGGGTAGAACGATCCATCATGTGTTTCCACGGAGGGCCTCCATCTTTCCTCTCTACAAGATGCCACAAATGTTCCAAATCTTCATCTGTTATTGGTAAAGCATTCATCTGCGATGGCCTAGACAATAAAGGGGAAAACAAAGTGAGTAGTGAGCCCATCCAATTAAGCAGAAACCAAAATTATTGAACAATTCTCGCACTAAGAGTGTGTCTGGTATGGAGAAACTATTTTCTCCGGGAAAACAAGTTCCTTAAAAATTAAGGAAAATACTTCCGGGAAAATGAGTTCCGTAAGAGACATTCCATATTAATTATCTGGTACCCACTCTCCAACACAATAACCCCATAGCCCCCATCTCCACCATCCCCACACAAGGCCCCAGGCCAACCTCTATAATGTTTGCCTAAATTATACTCTCTCCGTCCCAATTTAAGTGTCTTAGTTTGACTGAGTACGGAATTTAAGATATAAAGAGAGATTGTTGAATCTTGTCATTGTCATCCTAAATTAAAGATGAGTATAATATACTAAAAGCTCTTTTGAATCTTCTGGTTATAAATTTCCACGTAGAATGTTTGAATTGTCAACTTATTATATAGGAAGAGACACTCTTTTTGAGACGGACCAAAAAGGAAAGTAAGACAATTAAATTAGGACGGGAGTATGACAAATGTTTTTGGGACAATATTTTCTGCTTATTTACCAAACACCAAAAATAAGTAAGAAACGTGCTTATTTTCCAGGAAAATATTTTCCCTCGTACCAAACACACCCTAAAACAAATAAAGGAGAACTTCAAATATGATCAAGAAAGCATAAAAATTCTTTATTTGAAATTAACAATTGAGAACTTACCCACTGTCAAACTGTTCAATCTCAGAGCAATCCGCATAAGAAGCAAAGCTAGGGGTACGAGCCTTAGATGAATGAAAACTCTGGGGTTGGTTTAATTCCAAGCTTTTGGAAGGAGAATTAGGAACCAAAGCAGTGGGTGAAGAAGGTGCTGAAAATTCAAATTTACAATTCTTCCAGCTAGCCCATTTTGGTTTCCAAATCCATCCTACAATAATACCCAAAAGAAAAGCAATCCAAACTGGACCAAGAAACGTCATAATTTCTACAAATACTGCACCTATTGTGGGTCTTTCAAGAATCTCCATAAATGACTCAACTAACACCATAGCTATTTTAACCAACAAAGTTTCACGAAATACAAGGGTAAAATCGATTACTCATAGGACCCAGAAAGGTCAAAGGAAAAAAACAAAAAAGGCAAGGGAGATTTTATGGAGAAGGACATAAGTTGGGACCAAGATATATTGATAAGATTGAAAAGGACATGAAAGGTGGAGAATGGGTTTCTGGAAAATACGGGTAATCTTGATTTGATAAGGAATTTGTTGTGGTATTGAAGATACTGTTAGTGTCTGTCCCTTGAAGAAGATAAAAAGGAAAGAGAATGAATACTATATTAGTAATGGATAAAATGCCGAGAAAGAAGGAGCACTGGATAAATTTTTGTTTAGGATAAGAAGAGGATAACAACTAACAAGTATAAGCAGATTATTGACTGGTTATAGCTTTAGCTTAGCAGGTGCGGTAAGAGGGGGAATCTCATGGGTACCATTCGTTAATTGCTGAGGACAAAGGACGGGTGTTCCTAAGTACCAGTTTTCTGTTTGGCTATATTCTAGATTTTGTGGTAACTGTGGCCTGTGGTTTCTCGTTTTCCACGTTCTTTGGGTTAAACGTCGCAGTGCTCATTGTCATTCAGCTACTATTTAAAATTGGGTGCGAGTCGGTTTACTTAGCCGAATTGAAACTCTGCACCTGTGTAGTAGAACTTCCTCCGGTTTTTTTTTTTTTAATTTGTTGAAAACATACCTTAAGAAAAGAATTCCAAAAGGAAAACAATGAATGGAAAAATTACGAGAAATGATGGTTAGTGGAATCACTCCAATACCACACTTCCTCCGGTTTCAAAATAGCTTTCACTTAACTTTTACTATACTCTCCGTTTCAATTTATGTGAACCTATTTGATCGAATACGATATTTAAGAAAAAAGAGTAAGACTTTTTTGAAACTCATAGCTCAAAATAAGTTTTTAATATTTATATGTACTGTAGAATCATTCTATAAAGTCAATTTGTTTCCAAATTAGGAAAGAGATCATTCATTTTAATACGGGCTAAAAAGGAAATAGGTTCACATAAATTGAAACAAATAGAGTACTTTTTTTTGCTCAAAAAGAATGTTTGCTTAGCAAATTTAAAAAAAAAAATCTTATTTTCTCAAATTTATCTATTAAATTTTAAGTGATTAAATTTCAATATTTATTTAAAGTAGGGATAATTTAATCAAATTATTTATTTTTGTATAGAAATTGCTTTTTCTTAAAAGGTGTATTTTTTTGTTTAAACCACCGCTGTGACCACACCTGGCAGCTCCTTTTATTATTTTAATAATAAGTCAAAAACTCAAATCTTTACACAAGTAGTGGGTAAAAAAGAAAGAAAAATCAAAAACAGATGAGTAAAGGCGTGTCCACCAAGATTAGGTCTGAAATCCGTAATTTAGAAAGTACACCGCCTTCAGGTAAATTTTGTTGAGAGAGATGATACTCCCTCTGTTTTAATTTATGTGTACCCATTTAACTGAGCATGATACTTAAAAAAAAGGAAGATTTTTTAAATTTGTGATTCAAAATAAGTCTTAAATATTTATGTGGTTGTAAATTATTTCATAAAGTGAATTTATTTCTAAATTAGGAAAGAGGTCATTCATTTTGACATGAATTAAAAAGGAAATAGGTTCACATAAATTGAAACAGAGGGAGTATATCGTAAGAGGTGAATAAATGATTAAATGGATATGTTTTTTGAACCGAAAAAATAATATATTGTGTAAATTTATATTTTCTTTTAATAGTCAAAGAATGGCCGCTGCCATTTTGAAATCCCGTTAATTTGAATTTGGTTGAAAATTTCATTTTGAGAGTAAATACTCCATGTCAAAAGTATTATTTCCAAAGCTCACTCTAGAGCTTAACGACGGAGGAATTCTTATCATATCATCATAATACTCACTGACAAATTATACTCTCTTAATCCATTTATATTTATCCACAATATTAAATATAGAGATTAACTTTTATTTGTTAAAATTGAAAAATTAAAAAATAATTTATCATTTTATTTATTTTATTCAAATTATTAAGTAGTACTAATTTTTTTAAATAAGTGAGATGACTTATAATTACGGATGATGTAGTAAAACTCACATTTTATTTATTATTTTTTAAGAAATTGTCTCAAATTAAATATGGACACGTAAAGATAGCACTGAGGGAGTAGCCAGTAGGATGCAACTCCAACCACTTATTGCGAGAAAGATATTATCTTTAACCTTTTTTTAATATGAGTAATTCTTTTAATTGAAACTTGGAGTTCAAAATAACACATTTAATTTATGCTATCAAGGTAAAATACTACTATTGGTTTTTCCATGAATCAAGGTAAAGCAGGGTTGTAAAAGATTAAATAAGAAAAGAGAGAGTGGTAGAGAGAGATTTTTTTTTTTTTTTTTATATCAATAAATCAACAGAAGTTTGGTGTATTTGCAACATACAAATTACAATACTTAAAACGCTATTCCCTCCTGTTTAAATATTAGTGGTATTTTAACAAATTAAATTTATTTCAAATATTAAACATTATAGAAAACAAAAACATCTATTACATTTTTTTCATATTCATCCTTACTGCTTTAGGGAGTGAAGTATTAATCAAGTGATACATTAGGAAAAAGATAAAGGGCAATTAAATATATATTGTTATGATTAAGGCTATTAAATATTTTTTAAGGAATGTGAAAAATTAATTTCTCTTAGTAGATAATGACCCAGTAGCATAGAGTGATAATTAAAATCTGGCTTGCATTTATTTCTCACTTTTTTTTTTTTTTTTAAATCTGGAGATGAATTGCAGAGTTTGGAAAATATAATACGGTCATTGAGCTCAACATGCAAAACAAAGTATTACTAGGTCATGCCTTCGTTGGAATAACAAAAAAGGATTTCAATTCAAGTTTTCTTTTGCCTCCGTGGAATTAAGTTAAGAAATAAAACGGTTATAAGAAAAATAACTTTCACTTATAGGTGATATATAAATTGTTTTTAATTTTTTTTTTTTTTTTTTTTTTTTTTTGGGAAAACACACTCTTCATCTGTGCTCCCTTTTTCTAATTTGGAAAAAAGAATAATCTGACCCAATGGTTTAGCTGGCATCTTGATAACTTTTGAAATATTTTGTGGAAAGGATTTTCTTAGAAAGGACTGTCTAAACTCTACGTGAAAATAGGATCTCTTGCCCTCTTACAATAGAAAAAATGGCTTTTTCAAATCTTTTATGAGTTTTTTTTAGATCTCTTATAGTTAAAAAATAAAAATCTCTTATACAAAGGTTATAAAACTAAATAAAATTTGTAAATGACTAAAAATTCAATTCTCCCTTTAATTCTTCAATGAGCATGCTAATATTAGCAACCTCTCTTCCGTTCAGTTAAGAAAAATCTGAATGAAAAGTAAATACCCAATTGTAATGAATAATGTAAAACAACCTCTCTTTGGAAACAACTTATTTTGGGTATGTTATGAGTTTGTCTTTCCGATAATTTTGATTTAGGAGAAAAAAGATGTGACGTACTTCTTATCTTTTTGGTGATGCTCCACTCACTGAAGCAATCTTATCAAAATTCGAATAAGACTTGCCATCGGCAGTGACGACGAAATAGCTTTACAAAAACCATTCAACGAGAGACGATTTTGAGTAGGGGTGGTAAGTGGGTCATTTGGGCTAAGGTTGGACACATGAGTTGAACCTATAGATGGATCAAAGCTCAATCATGTCCAAAACTTTTTTGGGCTAACATGGGTTGGATCAAGATGGACTAAATGAAGGGTCATAATCCAATCCGCCCAATTTAACCCATGTTTTCAACATTTTCAGAAATTAAAAATATTTGTTATAAATATTATTTAATTATGGATGTCTATCTTTAGGAGAAACTTTAGTGTTTGTGACTTTGGCACCAAGTTAACTTTCTCCTATATAAATATGAATACGTTTTCTTCATCAGATATAATCCCTAACAGAGAAATAAGAACTCTCCGCTCTTCTATCTTTCTCCACAATATTCTTCTTGCTTGCTTTATTATTTTATAACACGTTATCAGCACGAAGCTCTAATAAAAAATATAACAAACTTATTGATCACATCAAAGCTTCACTGCGTGAATTATTAGGGTATTAATCAGAATTGATAAGAAATCCTTTTGACTCCCGTTACTATACCACTTCGTTACCAGGTAGGTTTTCTTAAAAGCCTTAACAATGGTATGTGTTTGTCAATCTTGTGGGGCAGAAAATAAATCCGTAAAGATTCTTTTTGTGTGGCTTCAGTTATATTTAATTTCACATGGCTTATACATTATTTTTGTTCAAACGTTACTACCAGTCATATAAAGATTCCTTTAAAATATGGCCACATCCATCAGTAACGTTTTTACCTTTTTATCTTTTTGTGGCTTTATAACTTGATTATAAATATGAGCAGACACATTCTTACAGTACTCCAGCAGAGATTGAACAAAGAAAATTAGCCACCGGAAGTGGTGATATTTTGATCAGTTTGTTGTCATTATAATTGAGATGTGTTACAGAAAAAAATTTCTACATAATATATATCTTGATTTTCCCCCCGAAGAAGCTAATATCTTAAAAGGTTCACAACAGCATCCATTCCTAAAGTGAATGTGACAATATTGTAAAGCCTATAAATACGAACATGTACTTGGTTGTGAAGATATCACAACTCACCTTCAAAGAGGTAGAATAATCAAGAAGAAATGTTCGAATATAATCGAGAAGAAATGTTCGAATTTCCTTACTCGTAGTAAATCAAGTTTACTCCGAAGCAGTAAGACTCTAAAATCTACACCGAGTAGTAAATCCGAAGTTTACTCCCTAAGTAGTAAGACTTTGAAATTTGCTCCCGAAATAGTGAACTCTTAAATTTACCCCCAAGTTGGTGGAACTTCTAACTTTACACTCGAGTGGTTAAACTTTGAATTACTCCTTAAGAAGTAAAACTTTGAAATTTTCTCCTGAAGCAAAAAGAAGTTGTAAGATATATGAGAAATAATTTGAAGCAATATCTTCTTGTGGTTGAAAAAAAAAAAAGGAGCTATTGAAAATCCTGTATAAAGCACATCTAGGTGATCAGGTTCATTCCCCGAAGTGGATGAAGAAATATAACAACACCTCCTGAAGAGATAAAATAACAAAGAATATAAATGTTATTTTGTGGTATAAAGTCATTATTGCACATATTTGTCGTACATAGAAACATCTTGGTCAATTTTATTTTTAAGGCAAAAGATGGCAGATCTTGTTGAATGTTTTCTACTGTATGTTTTTAATTTTCTCGAAGGAAATAACAATTTATATATTTTTCCCTCGAGGAAGTACACCAATATGTCATGTAGTGCATATTCTTAATAATGTGTCAAAACCAAGTGCACAGCTATTATTTGTTTGTCGAATATTAAGGTACGTGTAAACGACGAGTAGTACATACTGTTGTTTTGGATTGAGCCTAAACCACATAGTCACTAGATACATTAATAAGAACCATAATAATTTCTGTGTTTTCATCCTTTGTTCTGGTATAAGGAGATATGGGTCACTACCCAATTTCATTAAATTAATATATTTATATTAAGCCTTCGATACATCATAAAAGGATTCTCTTTAAAAAGTACTATGTGTAGGCAAACCTTTTAAAGTTAGAAAAGTGAGTTATTGTATCCTAGTAGGATTCATTAATTAGTCATTTTTTTAATCATATTGATGAAAATTTATCAAGATGGATGTAATTCTATTTGATGAAAACAAGGACTTGAAACTTTAAGTATATGACGTGGAAGTGTCCATCACTTTGTTAATTAGACCATTACGAAATTATGGGAGGAAAGGTGTGAAATATATCTTAAACCATTTCTTTATAAGTTTTATAGTCTCTGTGCATTTTTATTTTATGGCTATCACTATGTGTTTATGGTGTATATCCACAGCCAAAGAATGTTTTGCATGTGTGCGTGTAAACTGTACTATATTCATTAGTCCATTTGATATCACATGTCTGTATTGGTTCTCATCAGAATATAACCATTGGTTTGTTATATTATTTAGTTTTTACTTTGTACTTTCTAATAGTACTAATATTTAATGTGTATTTATTTTACTTTGCGTACGTCATTTCATTTGAAGATATGGATAACTCTCAAAGCAAGTTCGTATTAAAATTCAATTATGAATTTATTATTTCTAAATGTCCACTCGCTTACCGTTTTCTTTCATGACATCGAAATATCTAATCAAATTCTCTTTCTAGACACACCGCAAAGGTGTCTAAGCAATATTTGGTAGTACAAAAGTAATAATCAAGGTCCAGAAGAACCTAATTGTTTATATACAAGAATCATGACACCAGTAGTCTCCAAAACATCTGATTATGAAAAATAAATTGAAAGCTCCTGAAGAGTTTATTTATTATTATGGCATTCATCCTATCTCCAAAGTTGTTATGATCGAAATACAAGTAGTAAACCCGAAGTTTACTAAAGTAAATAGTTATCATATTGAAGATTTAAATGATTGGAGGACTAAATATTTCAACATGTCATAGTGGAAAATAAATATGAATATGAAAGGTTACCCGATTTGTACTACAAATATAAGAATGATGAATTGCATGCCACAATAAACCAGAAGTTTATTGGTACAAAAATAATTCATGTCATAGTAAACCAGAAGTTTACTAAAACAAATAGCACATAGTATGGTAAACCTGAAGTTTACTAGTATAGATAATTTTATTAGTTGGCATGAGCGGTTTGGCTATCCCGATTCAAATATGATGTGCAAATTGAGTATTTGACATATATTGAAGAACCAAGATTCTTCAAGGAATTATTTTTGTTGCTTGTTCTCATGGATAAGTTGATTATCTTGGCTAATGTTGGGATTGAATTCCCTAAATTGGAAAAATATAAAGGTGAATATGGGCTCGTTCACTTGTTATGTGAGGTCTTAAATAGATGCATTAATAAGACGGTCACATGTGCGTTTATTGTCAACCCGCAGTTTGACATATGCAAAGTTACTTACTCAAAATAATTGAGTTGAGAGCACAATTTTCAGATTATGTAATCAAGATAATTCATCTTGTTAATGCTAGTTTGTACCAAGCTGGTTTGGCGTTGAATGCCTCCGATAAATAGCTAAACCATTGCTTATGAGAACAAAGCTTCACGTGGTGGTGAGATATAATATATTGTATACAACATCATTTGTATGCTTCAGGACCAACAAATTATGATAATTCTCCCTTCACAATCGTTCGGGGTTAGGAACCGGATATTTCCATCTAATGCTTTTTTTTGTGGGGTATATGATTAATTAATCTACCATGATGCACAAAGATGAATTCCCCTAAAGAAGATGGGATATATGTTAGTTTTTCTAACATAAGGGGGAGAGAATAAGCAGCTGAGGAATATGTTATGAATTATCATAGTGTGATCCTCATTCAAAAGATAATTCAACTCAAATGCCAAAAGCATTTGCCGACCCAAAATTAATTTGTAATTTCAACCGCAAAATGCTCCTATTAAATTCATGTCCTCGAAGGACGGAGTCTGAACATGCATGAAGCGTGGTAGACTAATCGGTTGCCAAACGCAATAATCATTGAAAAGAAAGAGAGCAAATGATCAATGATTATCATAAGGAGGCAATGTGCTCTTGGAAGAGCCTACGACATAACACTTTATGAAACCTCATGAGAGGTTTAGGTACCTAAAAATAATGAAAGTGATGAGATCTCAATAAGTTATGTCACATTGCGAACCGATACAAATGATACATCGTCGACGATATCTTTGGTACAATATAGCGCAATATTGTAAAAGATTGTGAGGATCTAAATTCTACGTATATTAAAGCATGCTAACGTAGAAATTATTATCAAGTGAAATGACGCATCTTGGTAAGTGTAAAGCTTATTGGACATGTTGTTCAGACACCGAAGATGTCACATATTTAAATAGAAATAGATGTTGTCCCAACCTATGTGAATTACTTGACAAAATTATCTGAAAATTCCTGAAGAATTTTAAATGCCTGAAGCATATACAAGTTGTAGAAATTTGTTCATAATTCTCATATGAATTAAGTGAAGCAAGGTGAACGCCGATTTTATCACCTTAATGAATATTTATCGACTAAGGGCACAAATGACTCTATTTATCCTTATGACTTTGTGAAAATCAAAATGCGGCATATTGTTGGTGCAAGTTGATTACTTGAATATTATTGAAACTCTTGAAGAGTTCTCAAAAGCAATTTATTATCTGTTGAAAGAAGTTGAAATGAGAAACTTGCAGAATTTTTTTGTCCTAAAATGTCATATCTTTATGCAATTAATGCATTTATATATTTTGCTATGACTATGAGGGATTATAGTTGTCACACCCTTAATCCGATAGGGTGTGATGGGCACCCGACCTTTACGTAGGGCCGAGCGAACCCGCTGACTCTCGTAACACTCATAATCATACTGGGCCCTTGAATCATAACATAAGTACAATCATGAAAGGTTTTCGGAAATCAAATATGCTTTTCATACTTTTTCAAATCAAATGAAGTCTATAATCATATAAAATCCGTAAAAAATAATGCGTAACAATACATCGGCTTATGGAGCCGCTTGCAACCGACATACTATACACATGACTCGTTCGCAAAGTCTCTAACATGGAACATGATACCATAACATAATACGCCGACTCGGCAAAGACTCGGAGAAAATGGAGCTCGCCAATCCCGCTTGAACATCTTCTACTAATATTCTCGGCTCTCATGCGGGTGTACTGCGCGGCATGAAACGCGACCTCGAAAAAAAGGAGGTCGGTACGGAGTATGTGCCGAGTATGTAAAGCATGAAATATAGTAAGCGGGATCATATCGAAGTAAAGAGTAAAGAAAATCATAAAACTTGCCTTTAAAACATAAATCATGCATGTCGATATCATAAAATCATCATATGTACATATAACGTGCCCCGCCCTCTAAGAAGGACGCGGTAATTAAAATCATCATATGCGTGTACATGTAACGTGCCACAGCCCTCTAGTGAGGGACGCGGTAAAAAGAATCATCATATGCCATCTGGCCACCTCCCCCATATCATCATATCATATAACGTGCCCGGCCACTACAATGAAGGACGCGGTAAATAACGTGCCCCGGCCTCTAGCGAGGGACGCGGTGAACAATGCAATGGAATTGCACGAATACATGCCATTCCCGGCCTGGACGCGATGAAGGATATATTGAGGTACAGCACGAGCGAGTTGTGAGAAACCATATGCACATAAATCATTTTCGAGAGACTCGGTATGAAGTAATCTAAACGAATCGTCATTTGAAAATCGAACATTAGTCTTATCAAAAATCTTTCGGACGTCACTCGGAAAAACATATCAAACATCATAAACATATCAAAGAACCATAGGGATCATAGTCATACGTCAACCCAATCCGAGCCGCCTCGAAAAGTTACGGACATTACTCACTTAAGGACTTTCTACAATCGTATCGAAACAATCAGAGCCTTCAGGAAAGTTACGGTCGTTCGTAGTTACGGAATCATTTAAAAACAAAACTCTTTTGAAAACAAAGCTTTTATGCAACTTTTGAAATTTGGTCATACAAAAACATAAGAACCATAATTCGACTACATTATGAATATGAATATCAAGAAACAAACAAGAATCATAGACATGCTCGGATTGCAAGAATAGAGTTACCTCGAGACTCG
Source organism: Lycium ferocissimum (assembly GCF_029784015.1). Taxonomy (NCBI): domain Eukaryota; kingdom Viridiplantae; phylum Streptophyta; class Magnoliopsida; order Solanales; family Solanaceae; genus Lycium; species Lycium ferocissimum. Next base: position 18,188,747 of record NC_081346.1, on the reverse strand, counting down.
TGTCATAACTTACTTTTAACTAGGACATGCCAAAGAAAGAAAGGTTGAGCTTTACATACCTTAGCCGCTTCCTACGCTAGTCAAACTTAAGTCTCGGCTTCTCACGATCTACAATAATATCATTAGATATCAACCATTAGCCATGAGCATCGAAGAATTCAATTCCAAGTCTTCGTCTTATCCTCGGAAATTTGGGCAGCATCTCCCCTATAAATCCAACAACCCCGAGAATTTAACTCGGCCAAATCAACAACAACCATACCAATAACCATACTAACAACATCCATAAGTGATTCAAAACACATTCTAACGTTAATAATTCCTTTCTACACAATTCGACAACATTTCATTTATATTCAATTCAACTACATAAATTCAAGTCAACACCAATGCTCACATATTCATTTACAAATCATGCAACCATTCAAACAAGATTTAAGAACATTCCAAGCAATTCATACAATATCCAAACAACCCTTGAACATGCTATACCACCCGAAACTTTCTAAATTCCATAAGAACAACGACCACACGTTTCTTTCTTCCGAATTCATAAACTACATCAACAATTCCGTACGTTTACAACATTATTTCCTTAAATTCAAGAAAGCATATTAAAATCACATTAACTTCCAAATCAGCCCACACAACTATAACTTCAACTTGGATCATTAAACTTTCATTTTACATCATAGAATCCACAACACAACAACCAAAACACTAAGTAAAATCAATTCTCATGTTCTACCAAAAAACGGCCCACTCACGCTCAACATCATCTTGCAAGTTTTCATGAATTTCATCCATTTCCACACTCCACAACATACACAAACCATGCATAACATATGAAAATGAAGATTGAACCTTACCTTCCCTTCTCGGCTAGGACACACTTTGCAAGAATAAACGCTTCGCTTGTTCCAACAACTACTCCACGTTAACGAGGGCCTTCCAATTAGTAGGAAGACAAGGAGAAAATAATTTTTCATGATCAAACTTAAGGGACCATCTTCGGCCTTCACCTTGGCCGAAGCTCTCTCTCTTTCTCCATCTTTCTTGAATTTTCTAAGGCTAAAATGATGAGTTATGTCTTATATTTGTCATCACTCATATATATATATATAAATATAGGCACATGGCCGGTCATGTGCAATCTTTTTCTTTTTTTTTTCTTTTCCAATTTTCTCCAATTTTCTAGAATTTTCTTGGATGATGAATATGTCTTGCATGGTCATGAATTATACATATACATACACCCCTATAAATATGAGGGTGAACACATGGTCCTTTATGGCTTAAAACAATTGGCCAAAATATGGGTGGGGCCACGCCACTGTGGCTTCTCCAAGAAGCCATGAATAATAACAAATTTCCAAATTCCGGTTTGCCATTAATATTCCATGCCAATGATACTTACAAACAACTTGTGCATTCTTCACAAAACCGGAAGAAAAAAATAACCTTGTCCTTAACTTTCCGCAACTTACTCGGAATACCCCATTGTACAAAATATGGGATATAATAATAGTCATACGATGTTATTCTACATGACAGTCAAATCATATAAAGGTAACATCTGTTTATAAAGCAAGTCAGAAATGCACTTGGAGTGATTTCAATAATATTATATACCAATGCAACTCTATCCAAAGACTGAAGATGCAGCAGCATACATAGCCCAACTAAAGAGAGGATTCATAAAAGCACAAGGCAAGTTTCACCAAAGTTGTTCCTCACACACGAGCTCCAGAAGAATGGTGATATCAACGTGCAAGAGATTTGCTCGAGCGATAATAGGACCGATTTATTCACCAAGTCTCTACCAACTGAAACTTTCGAGAAGATGGTGCTCAAGATTGAGATGTGAAGATTCAAGTTTTTGGATTGAAGTTCTCATCAGGGGGAGTTAATACGCGTTGTACTCTTTTTCCCTTTCAAGGTTTTTGTCTCACTAGGTTTTTCCTTGTAAGGTTTCTAATGAGGCAACCAAATAGCTTATTATTAGAAATGTGTACTCTTTATCCTTCACTAGATTTTTTTTTCCATTGGGTTTTTTCTAGTAAGGTTTTAACGAGGCACATTATCTACCAAATAGACATCCAAGGAGGAGTGTTATAAATTTTATTTAATTATGGATGTCTATCTTTAGGAGAAACTTTAGGGTTTGTGACTTTGGCACCAAGTTAACTTTCTCCTATAAATATAGATGTTCTCTTCATTGTATATAATTCCTAACAAGAGAAATAAGAACTCTCCCCTCTTCTCTCTTTCTCCACAATATTCTTCTTGCTTGCTTTATTATTTTATAACAATATTGATATTCTTTGATTGTAAATATTCTCTCGCTCATACTTTTCTAAATAAATGGTGTTTTGAAAATCAAATTTAAATACTTTTTGGATATAAAAAAACTCAAAGGTATGCTTTTACTCAAAATAATAAAGATATTCACTGTAAATATTTCCTCATAAGTTATCCCAGTACATAAATTATATTCGAAATTATTCCGAAAATAAATCAAGGAAATTAAATGTTAATTGACGTAATGAATATTGATATTGTCAGATTCCTCTCTTTTACCCCTTTGTTTTATTTATATATTTTTATGGTTGTCTTGTACATAACTAAGAGTGGCAAACGTATGCCAAATTTGGGTGGGTCAAAAATAGGTTAAACAAAAACGGATAAGCATCAAGCCTCGGGAAAAAAAATTAGAAACTTAAAAATAAAAAGTTACTAATAAAAAAATTTAAATAAGGAAATAAAAAATATTCTTTTTAAAGAAAATTAAAAATAAACATTTTAAAAAATAAAAATAAATTTAAATAATAATTAAAAAAGAAGTTAATCATGTTCTGTAACTTTTATTCTTATGAATGGAGGATAATTGATGGGTCAGTTTGGGCTCGTTCGATAGGTCAGTTTGGATTGATGATTTGTGATGGGTCAACTTGGGCTAGCCCAAATCAACCCATTTTCAAAATCACTCTAACCCAAATCCATTAAAGCTTGGGTGGTTGGGCGGGTCAAATAGGTTTGAGTTAGTTTTGCCACCCCTAATTTTGAGCCTGTTTGAATGGGCTAAAAATAATAATTTATAAGCTAAAATAACTTATAAGCCAAAAAAATAAGGGAATTTTTACTCATTGTAGCTTCTTTTAAGGCCTAATTATTAATATTAACTATACTTTTATGTAATTATATTTAGTAACTAATTAACTTTTCTAAATTACAATTGGTAGCTATATCAAAATATACATATAAAATATATATATATATATATATATATATATATATATATATATATATATATATATATATATATATATATATATATATATATATATATATATATATATATATATATATATATATATATATATATATATAATTATATATATATATATATATATATATATATATATATATATATATATATATATATATATATATATATATATATATATATATATATATATATATATATATATATATATATATATATATATATATATATATATATATATATATATATATATATATATATATATATATATATATATATATATATATATATATATATATATATATATATATATATATATATATATATATATATATATATATATATATATATATATATATATATATATATATATATATATATATATATATATATATATATATATATATATATATATATATATATATATATATATATATATATATATATATATATATATATATATATATATATATATATATATATATATATATATATATATATATATATATATATATATATATATATATATATATATATATATATATATATATATATATATATATATATATATATATATATATATATATATATATCTTTCCTTTTTCCCAATCACTCCCATTTCAAATTTTTTATTTCTCAAAATCCTAAAAATCTCTCTCTCTCTCTCTCAACCACCACCACCACGGTACTCGCACCGCCCTTCTCTTAACCAACTTGTATTGACAAATGTAACAAGAAGGCTCGTCTTGGGCATCATATACTTTCGAATATACAAGATTGAATTTCAATATTTGAAATATTGGTTTGATAGTCTTTCAAGGGAAGTATTGATTTTCACCCACGAATCTTTAACTGCCACACAAAACAAAAAATCAAGTATAAAATATGTCCACACACGACTGGGCAAGTTTGGTTATTCGCAGATTTGACGCTAGGGTCCATTTTGATGCTAGAGTTTTAGTGATGGTGGAGAGATTAGGGTTTTTTATGGTGGTGGTGTCTCAATTTAGGGTTTTTGGTGGTGGTGGTGTCTCAGATTAGGGTTTTGGTGGTGGTGGAGAGATTAGGGTTTTTAGTGGTGGTGGTGTCTGACCGTGTGTATTTGTTAAAAGTCAAACACAAATACATTAAAAAAAATCTACATCTCACAGATACACTTTTTTTGAATGTATTTGTGTTTGTATTTTTTGAGTGTATTTTGTTAATAGTCAAACGAACTGTTTTTGAATGTATTTGAATTTTTTTGTCTTGTATCTGAATGTATTTGTTGAAATCCATTAAAATACATGAAAATTTGAATGTATTTGGCTTCATATATAGTTGGAATGTACACAATGTATTTAAAATACATCAAAGAAATACATAAAAAAAAAAGCCACTGAAATACATCAAAAAAAATAAATTAAAAAAAATCACTAAAATACATCCAAAAAGAAATCACTGAAATGCATAAAAAAAAAAAGACACAGAAAATACCGTATAGCAAAAAAAATCACTATGTATTTGAAAACAAACAAATACACCCGTTAAAATACGTATGTTCATTAAATAGTAGCTATGATTGGTAATATTGAAAAGGTAGCTACTAGAGGTAGGGACCTATTAAAGAGTAGCTATTCCTGTAAGTTTACCAAAAATAAGTTGAGTAGCCCAACTTATTTTTTTGGGCCAAACAGGTCAATTTATTTTTTTGGGCTTATTTTAAGCACAAAATGGCTTATAAGGTACCAATTAAACACTCGAAAAAAATTTGAAACAAATTAAGTTGTTTATAAGTTGTTGAAAGCAACTTATAAGCTAAGCCAAACGGGCTCTTTAATTATTTCTTTCCAATCTTTGACAAAGAAATTAACCATTAAGAGGAAATAAGATCTCTTGGCCAGAGGCGGACCCGCATGAAAGGGTGAGAATGCACATGCACTCCTACCCTTCGGAAAAAATTATGCATATATATGTGTATATATGATACGCTCAAATTACACCTATTAAGGGTATAATGCGGACGTTGTCAAATACAAAAACCCAACGAGGTTGGGGTCGAATCCCACAGGGAATAGGGTGTGAAAAGGGTACTAAATTCGTAGAATGCTATATTTAGGTCTAATGTCTTAATCCGATGATTTTGGTAAAAGTTGGGTCTTTATTAACTAATTTCTAAATATTGCTTTGGTTGTGAATTTATGGTAAAAGAAACTAAGGTTGTGTCCCCGTTAGATAAAGTGTATGATCATGGGCATTGATCTTGATATACGTCTAATGGTTCATTATATGAATGCACTTAATCCCTATATATGAATCTCTACTATTTCCCAATAAATAAAGATTATTTCTTTCTATGATTTTCCCAAATATAAGAAAGTAGCTATGAAGAACGATTAATCATGCCAAGTAAATTCTTCTTATTCCTAAGTTAATTTATTAAACAAAGTTTAAAGCTTTAAGTTCTTGTTGTTTATTCTTACCAACCCTAATTATTTTTTCAAATAAATCAAGGTCTATGGCTTTAATCAATGTTTGCAACCATTAATTATGAATGAAGAATGAAGAATAGCCAAACCCTAATAATCCATTATTTGTATATCAATCACAAACCCAATCACAAAACACCCATCATTGGGTTCTGACCCCTGAGAAGGAAATTAGCTACTCATGACAAAAAGAACAAGAAACAAGAAATTGAAGAATTCATAATTGCTTACTTTGGAAGGAAAGAGGGAATTGAGAATACTTGAATTGATGTTTGGACCTTCAAAACTAGAGAGTATTTAATGTTAAGTCAAAAGCTAAAATATGAGAACTCCCATAATCAAACCCTACAATGACTATGTATAGGTTAGCTGAAAACGTGAAAGTTGCGGATTTGCACTTTGGTCCCGTCGAATCTGAAATACGGTCCGTAAACCACTTCTGACGGACCGCTGAACTTTACGCCCGGACTTACATCCCAATTTTGAGCAACTTTGTTCTTCTGAAATACGGGCCATCAGAATCGGTTTTACCGTAAAGCGCCAGAATCGTTCTTTGAACTTAAAACTTCGACTTTCTCGCCGGATGCACACATGACTAAATAGGCCTTGATACGGACGCGTAAAGTGGAATACGATGCAGCAAAGTTGTTAAAATCACCATGTCTCAAATTTCGACTTTACGTTTTCCTTATTCTTTAATACGACACGGAATACGGCCCGTGTTGAAATCTGATCCGTAAACCGAATTCACGACCATTCACATGCCTTTCAATCGTTTTCGATCCAAATCACATTCTATTACGAAAAAACACCAAAAACACATTAAATAAACAACCGACTTGCTCAAAAACAAGTAAAAACTTCTCGTAAAAAGGCCTTGAATGTGCCATAAATGCCCGGCACATCAATATACCTTAAGAAATTAGTATATATTTAATTGTGCACTCTAACAAATGAAAGTGTCTTTAGGACACGTTGGTTAACTTGTTATTCTTACACGTATCACTCCGTATCAAACCCGAATGTCACTTTTAATTATTTTTTTGAGCCTATTTTTAGGAAAATAATAAGCGTTAAATGAGCTCGCCTAGATTCGAACCTACACTATCACTACATGTTGCACAACCTTAGCCACTGAGCTATCTCTTTCTTTTGTTTCACCGTATTAAATTTTATTTATTACGCATATTTGATCTAAAATATTTGTATTTTCGCCACTGCTACTCTATTAATGACTGGTCTGATACGGTATTATCCCTCAGTCGTCATTAAATTTTTTGTTGGTGTTTATGTTAAGATAATGGTGCTCCCGCAATCTTAAAATCCTGGGTTAGCCTCTGCTTTTGGCCTCTTACAATTTGAATAAAAGAAAATGTCTTTTCGAGATCTCATATGTCTTTTTTTCATATCTCTTTTGTGTAAAAAATGAAGGTCTCTTGTAAAAAGATCATAAACTAAAAAAAGTTTGTAAAGGACCAAAAATTTATTTCTCCCCCATTTAATAAGTAAATATTAAAACATTAGTAGTAAAAAAATCGAGAAAAAACCTAAATAGTACATTATCATTGGAGCTTGGACTCAAAATCATCCATATCCTTTTACTTGGAGCACTAATAGTACATAATGTTTTACTAAAGTGGTGCACTTTTAGTCACACTCCAAAAATTTGATTAAAATTAAACAGATATGAAAATGGAGTTATGTGTTCATCATGTGAGATATTTTTCCAACAAAACCTAGCGTTCATCTTCATAAAACACTAGTCACCAGTCCTAATTTATCAAAGAAAAAGAAAGAGAAAAAAGAGTTCGATGTTGGAATTTATTTCGTATCTTATTTGAATTTTACCATAATAGTGTGTTACTTCAAAAGGAATTTCTTGGTAGAAAAGGTCTTATTTGTGGAAAAAGATTCTACTATATTTATTCCTTTTCTTGTATAAGAAGATTTAGATTTTTATAAATAGAAGATTTATTCTTCTAAATCAGAATACAATAACATCCACAATGTAGTCTCTAAAGGAGTCTTATTTAGGGGAGATTTTCTTTCAACAGTTTTTATGAAATAAGTAAATATGAAAAATTCTGTTTAATTACCGCGGAGAAATTGTATATAAATATTATATTATGGACGATTCCAAATTATCTTTGACGTTCTACACAAATTAAACCCAAACCAATACTTGTTTTCATCTGATGTAAGATTTGCTTATTAATTATCAATTCAAAACACTACTTTTATACTTTATTTCCTTTAGCTAGTAACCCATATTAGTATAAAATAATTCCTTTGGGACAATTGTTAAATTAGACCGGGTAGCGACGCCGTTATTTTCTAGAATTCCACAATGATGTAATATCTAGGAGTAGTTTTTGTTCACATTCAAAAAGGAAAAAACAAGATGCAATATCCCCAATTCATGAATTTAAGAAAGCGACTCTTGTGTAAAACATTTGTGTTAGAAATAGTACAATATTAATACTGGACTAGCTAGTATAAAAAATAGTAATAAATTATCACAAAATTATGTGTTGTGATAAGTCACTATCTTGAAAGCGATTTCAGCTCGATAGGGATACAAATCATTGTAGTCAGTAGCTCCCCAAGGTTACATAATTACTTCTAAACACGTGTACTTGTGACTGGAAGTTTGGAGATTGCACAAAGAATTGCCCAAAACTATTCGGAGAAGAAGAGAGGATGAGGGTATTTTTGGATGTATTGACAAGAGTAGTCTCGACTTGTTTATGTAGCTAGATGACCACTTCTGAGTAGTGATGTTGAAGATCAAAAATATCTCTTAACGTTCGGAAAAATAAAGAGCCATGTTATCCAAGTAATGGTCGAGAATAAAGATCATTAACTTGAATAATGAACGAGAATAAAGAGTGTCATAATCTCAAGTAATGAGGAAAATAATGACTGCCATTAATTCTAAGTAATGAGCCTTGACTAGTGACTCTAGAGAAAGAATTGGACATTAATCCGGTAATCATATTTAGACAATTTCGGGTAAGCTCGAAATAACAAAAAATAATATTTTGCAAAAATGGATTTGAATTAGGCCTCGCGTATATCACGTCATTTTGCCTTCAATTTTCATGTACGCGAGGCCACTCTCTTTTACTAGCTCTTTACTAGCCTAATAATATACAATTCAATATCAAAAGGAAGAAAGTTTTTTCCACTACCAATAATGGACAAAGTGTCTTTCACATAATGAATAAATAAAACAGGGCCCACAAAAATAAAGAGATGTAATAGAATTCCTTTATTTTTTGCATTATTATTTCCAACAATTTGTTCAAAATTCTCTATAACAATATTTGACATTTAAATCTTATTTGATTGTTATAGATTAAAAAGATACATAAAATCACACTTTGTTTAAACAAGGAAACTTTTTAATGATGAAAATACCTATATTCATAAAATATTCTTTGTTGTAAATAGTGAAGTTTCAAAATATTTAGTCAAAAACTCTAGACCTATTATGAGTAATCTTAGATATTCTATTTCTATAAATATAATTAATTACATATTGCCAAAAAAAGATTAGTCGTTATACAAGGGTAATTTTATAAAAAACATAATGTTATAAAGATAATTGTTGTTGTTATAGGTAAAACACTATTATAAAGAGTTAAAAAATAACATGAAAAAATCAATTCCTAGAAAAACTTAATTTTTATAGTGAGGTATTTTTATATAAGGATATTGTTATAAAAATGTGTCTGGATACACTCTTCCCTTTCAGACCCCACTTGTGGAATCACACTGACTCGATAAAAAATATAAATCTGCTATTAAATAAATGAAAACCGAGTTGCCAATTCGTTATCTTTGAACAACATCAAGGAGCAACATTTGCTTCACGAACTCCTTATAAAAAGAAAACTTGCCATCGAGGACAACATTTTCATTTTTCTAGATGAAGTAGGCGTTTGAGCATGCAATTTGAAGCTCAAATTTGGAGTTTTGATTGACATTAGTACTTGTTTATGCATTTGAATAAAACTTTAACTTCAATTTGAAATTTTGATTTCAAATCCCAAATTCTACTAAAAGATGAGATTTCAATTCCAAGTTTGTGCTTTTAATTCTTTTAAAAATTAAAACTTGACTCAAAAGTTTATATTTTATAAAAAATCTCATAATTTTAAATTTTCTAACAAAAATAGACCCACACTTGACGTGAAGAGATTGTTCGTACCACGTGGGAGGATTATATGAAAGAATATCTAATTACTATTATTATTGATTTATTGGACAAGAGTATCTTTTTAAATTTATGTGTGTTTGAAAGTTTGTAATAACACATAATCGCAAACATTTATCCATAAAAGAAAAATGGAGATACATGATTTGTTAATGCGGTATCTTAGGATATTTTGATACTTTGTTTATGAACTATGACTCTTTTGGTAAGATTGTAAGAATTGAGAAAGTTTTGATAGTTTTCACAAATTGTAGGATTTTCGTGTCTATAAAAAAAAAAAAAAAAAAAAAAAACACAACTTTTGAAATTCAAATTGCATGTCCAAAACTCCAAGTATAATTTTAATTTCAAATCAACCTGATTGCAAATTTATGATTATGATTTGAAATCATGGCTAAACAGGCTTGAAGTTGGAAGAATTTATTGTGTGAATTTTCAGCAAGCACCACTTCATTGTAAATGTTAGAGATTTTTTTTTTACTTTTTAGCAAGGGCCACATGAACGCAAACCCCCGCTACCATAAATAATGATCTAGGCTTGTTCACTTGGGCCGATTTTAGGCGAGCATCCCTCCAAAGTGCAGTGGAGATCAGTAGCCTAGGCCATGTGCCTTATTGCTAAATCCCGTCTAGACAAGTAAGTTGTTAGAGGTGTTAACATGACGAAGAATGTGAAAGGTAAAAACTAAAATAATACGTTGATTAAGTACTACTCAGGTAATTACTAATCAGGATAGTTCAATTAATTGACTATCTCAATCCAGATCAATTTCCCAATTTGCATCCCTTCCCAATTCACCTCTCCTGTGTATAATAAATTTTTTGAAAAAGAAAGTGATAATCCTTGAATGATGGTGAAGTTAAGAGCTGAAATACGTGCCTACATGAGCACAACTAGGAAGGTGTTTGGATTGGCCTTTTGAAATAACCTATAAGCTAAAAATCATAAATTGAGAATATCGAATATTTTGCTTTTAGCTTATTTTTAAACTTTTTAAATCTAAAAGTTTTTATCCTTTCCAAACATCACAAAAAATAGAAAAATAACTTAAAAGCCAAAAAATACTTATGAGGCGTTTGTTTGGCCATGAAAATCAAATATTTTTCACTTTATTTGAAATTTGGAAGTTAGAGTTGTGTTTTGTTATAGTTTTTACATAGAATATTTCGTTGTATGAAGGTACTGAAAGTGAAAAAAGTAAAAATAAAATTTTAGATATTTAAATTTTTTATAATTAAATATTAATTTTCAAATAAAGCGAAAAAAAATTTCCGAAAATTCTAAATAAGCCCATCCAAACACCCTCTAAAATAGCCGGCTGCTATTATGGTGGAAAAAATAGTCGCCGTTACTCTGATAGAAACAATTATTACTGCTACTTTAATTATATTTAGCTATTGTTTCATGTTCCCTCCAACCACTTACAAGTTTTACAAGCAACGTGTCACGTTTACAATAATTCATTTTTCACATCTTCCTTACCTCCCATAAATCCCCATGGCGGCTTCTATCTTTCTCTTTGCAATCATCAACTCTCTGTAAACCCTAATCCTGTTTTAGTACACTCTGACTCATTAATCCACAATGCTCTGTTCCATTTCTACCCACAAATCTACTTCCAACTGGCTCGACCGCCTCAGATCATCAAAAGGCTTCTCCTTTGCCGACAACACCAATCTCGAACAATTTCTTACTAATGCTTCCCATTCTCATTCTCCAAACGCCCAAACTCAGTTAACAGATCATAATAATAATAATAACAACAACACCGGTTCGGAATCCAGCTCCGACCCGATTCGACCCGTAAACGAACCGGGTAACAGTGGAGACAAAGAAGAACTGTGTAATGTAGTTACCAATGTTCTCTCAGAGCTATTCTGTATGGGAGAATCAACTAAGTTACCTAAGTTAAATGTAAAAAAGGGCTCTCGCAAACAAACGAACCCTAGATTTTGTGCTTCATCGGAAATCAACAATGCTGAGGTTGTCGAGGTTGTTCGAAGGAAAGAAGAAATAAGGGATTCTCAGGTGAAGGTATTAGAGAAGAGTGATAGTTTGAATTTAGGGGAAGAGGAGGAGAAGTCAAATGCTAATCTGATGGGATTTTCGAAGACTGAAGTAACGGTGATAGATACGAGCTGTGCACCGTGGAAATTTGAGAAATTGTTATTCAGAAAGAAGAATGTATGGAGGGTTCGTGATAAAAAGAGTAAGTCGACGACGAATTTAGGGAAGAAGAAGAAGAGGAAAGCTGATGTGGCGACGAATGAGGGCGAGAAAAAACAGAAGGTTATAAGTGGACATGATGGGGTATGCAAGTATTCAGTAAATGAAGTAAGTTTGATTGAAATAATTGTGTGTTGCTAGTGATCATGTGATGTTATATGTTTCTTTGGTAGTATTCAGTAAAGTCTTTTTTTATGGAATGTGATCAAATGCTGACATCTATATATAGCATGCTTTGTGTGACCGATGGAAAGTTTTTAATTATATGTAGAGTTCTTGTTATTTTATGTTTCAATAATGCAAGAAGCAAGTTAAATCTTGCATATCTTCTTGGTTATATGTTTCTTTGGTAGTACTTAATAAGATTCTTTTTATGGAATGTGATCAGAAACTGACATCTATATATGGCATGTTTCGTGTTACTTATGGAAGCTTTTTGATTATATGTGGAATGTTGTTATTTTATGTTTCAATATTGCAAGAAGCAAATTAAATCTTGCATATCTTCTTTGGTTCTCGTATGGATGATGTAGTAAATGCACGTGCAGAATGTATCTGCATATCAATTAAACTCATATTGCGTTGATGTCATGGAACTATGGATGCCCAATTTTATGAAGGTTAGTGATAGGGTCGTACAACCTTTGACCTACATCATGAGCACAAATAGGAAATCTCTGTCTACCATTGACATATTCGATCCTGGTTTCACTTCACATGTGCATTGTGAATTAGAGCATACGTAGATCATGATAGAAAATATAGATCACAATAGATATATGAGCACTTAATTATATTAAGCTAGCAAGTCTATTCCAACTTTCTCTGCGTATTAAGTTGCTCGCTTATCAAAAAAAGGATATACTTAAGTGTTCTCTAATTATTGAAAAGAGTGTTCTCACCCACCAGAATATTGTTTAATCTTGTCTAGGGTTTAGCGTATGCTTGAGTTACTTTCCCATGACTTAGGCATACCACATTGCCTTTTGGAGAAGGCTTAATTTTTAGTGCCTAACTTGCTATCCTTGTGCAAATGGACTATCCTTTTCTATTATTGCTGTTTCATATGGATTTCAGGCTCCAATTCAAGTGTGGACGCTGATCACGTACCTTGTATTACTTATTAGCCTACAGTTTGAAAATGATAATAGAGGTCGCTATGCTGCTATGTCAAAGTTATGTTTATTGTTAACTATACTTCATGTTTTTATCAAAACATTTACCACACTAAAGTGTTGGAGCTTTGCATGGTTTGCCTCTTGCAATATTGTGGGATAAAAGTAATTCCTAGATGTGCTGTCCACCGAGTGAAAATTTTCTTTCTGTCACAAATAGTCTATTCTATGCCTTTTTTCGTTTTATGAACGATGTATAGTTCTTTCTGACTTTTCTTTTAATAATGACCATATTTGGTATGTACTGCCAAGTTTGGCTTCTTCATTAACATGGAATTATTTGGACTCGGCTCCCTTCCAGTGAGAATCATCCCCAGTTCCTCCAGTTCTATTCTAAAATTTTGACCCGTGTCTCATTTGCCATTCAATGGATCAGATTTATGTATTAACTGGAAACATCTAAACCATGATTAACAGCTTTCTCACAGTCCTCCCTCTCTGTTTTACTGTCAGATTTTATTTTTCGTACTCCCAAATCCTTTTTGATAGATCTGCTCAGCCGGAATACTCCTCGAACGCAGACGGGTCATCCAACCTTCTCCGATAAAAAAACTCTCTTCCATCTATTCTCTTTCCTTCACGTTCTCCATAAACAAGGCACACGTCACTGTTCACCATGCCTAGTTCATCGATGGATCTGGCTCCTTTAAAGTAAAAAATTGTCCTATTATTCACTGCACACACACAAAAAAAGAGTTTCTTGAAGGAGTTCTTCTTCCAATCCGTAACTTCACTTGTGTAGGGAATCTAAAGATGGCAACTTATTAATCCATTGACTTGAAAGCAATTATACTGATGAATGCTCTTTGACTTTGTCGTGGATTGCTATTGATAATGTCGAGGACCCTCAGCTTTCATTTCTTTCCCGATCGATTGGCCGTTCCATGGAAGCAAACCTAGCATTTATTCCACTAGAAACTTGAAATTTCCATTTTGATTTGCCCCCTTCTAGTTTGACTTGGTGTTGGACTTTTCTATGCGATTTTTTTTTTTTTTTTAATTTACAGATTCTCTGTGCAATCCATAGTTACTAATTTTTTGGGTATGATCAATAATTAAGAAACAAAAAGAAGCTTCGCTGAAGCCGGAAGGTATTCCGGCAAGTCTCGGAGTGTCGACAGTCGGAAGTGGTAGCAGAAGACTAATAAAGATTATCCTTTAACTGTGGTTAAAATATACTGGTTAGTAAAATAAATCAGATTCATTGATTTGTTAATGAGACACGCGTCAAAATGTTAAAATGGAACTGGATGAAATGGAGATGATGCTCACTGGAGGGGAGCCGAATCTGAATTATCTCATTCTGACTAAGCTGTAGTCTGTTTCTTTTCTTCAGCATCTGATGCATAGTTCCGACCTGTTTCATTCAGTTTGCAAGTCTATTGTTTCTGTGAGCAAACTCCATTATATTGGATCATATAAAAGTTTTGTACAACTTCATCTGTCTCTATTCGTTTCCTTAGAATGTTGCAAATGACTGGTATGCAACATTTTTATCAGACTGACTTCGAATTAGATTGATTCACCAGTGATAAAAGATGTAGTCAAAATGGTGGAATTTTGGGTCTAAGATGCTTTGCTAGAGAATAGGCAGGATTGTTTCTTTAATTCCCGTTGAAATGGCTTAGAGGTCAGTGAGTAAGATCTTATTTTAGTTCTTCACACCCTTCCTCTCTTTATGCAGATGCTGAGTTTAGTAAGACCATGGCGGGTCTCAGTTAGTGATGTCACTTTTTCCTGAGATATAGTTACTAATAGTTAGGAGTCCTAGTTATGTCCTTATTGGTAGATTCATCTGTTCTTATTTCTTTAAGTCAATCTTGTCATTATTTACTTGCATATTTAGAGTTACATATGCACATAAAAATAAAACACTAAGTGATTGTCATGCGCGTGTATAAAATAATTATATGGAGACCTATATTCAAATTTATTACTGTAGAAGTCCGTAATCTTGAATTTGCATGCATAAAGGAATGTGATATTTAATGGACTTTTCTGTGCATTTAAGTAGAGAAGGGTTGATGTATATTAATTAGGCATTGTTATAGGACCAGTTACTTAATGGTTATCAGTAGCCGTTTTGGTTTCACCGGAAGAATATTATTACAATCATTTTTTAAGCCGTCTTGACTTGTACTGTGTTATGCAGAAGCTTCAGTTGAATGATAAATTGGAAGAAACTTGTAGAAGGACATCTGATTCTGTTGGCCAGGCTTCCAAAAAGAAACAAGGGAACTTGTAAGACTCACTTAAGTTGTAATTTCTGTCTTACTTCTGGGCTTTCTTGAGTATGTGACCCATACTTGAAGGTCTGATAATTTTTTGTTGGTTTCACAGAAAATTAAAGAAGGCATCTTCGTCTGTTGTCCTAATTAAGAGCATTCCAACAAGTAAGAAAAATGGAACAAGCATAGCTAAGAATTTTCTGAAGCCATCTCATTGACAGTACCAGGCTCGATAATCAACTAAATACACTTGTGTGATTACAAATTCATCTGTACCTAGCCATCTTTGGAGTAATGCAGCATGACATTTTGGAGAAACAAATACTCCACTGTATAAGGTGCAGAATGGAGCAGGAAGAACTATATGAGTACCAATCCGCAGAGAGTTAAACTGTCAATGGGACGTCTTGTTTTGCTTATCAGGATGCAAACATTCTAGCTATCATGATAATTGATTTGTTGCTCAATTCGAATATGTCCAGTTAATTTTCTCAAAGGTATCATTTTTCCAGGAGTTGTGAAGTTACTGATACGGCCTACTACTCAAACATTTGCGAAAGCTGCTAGATAAATCTGTTTGAGGACCAGTCCAGTCAAGTACCAGCAGTGGCTCCCCATTTGGCAATGTAACAGCTTCTTGTTTTACCATTTATTCCCTATTTTAGTAAAATCTTAAATTCTAATTAATTGCTTCCTGAAAGTGGTCCTCGTCTGAGAGGAGAGTTAAAGACATAAATGGATAGGTCATCAACGATCTGTCTGTTGCCGTTTCGCATCCAAGGAACTCTTTACTCGACTTCCTTTCTACTTCAACTTTTTCAAACAGATAATACTGTTGCTATGTTGCACTTTCTTCATTTCTTTTCTGAGAGAAGTACCTCCTTTCTCTCTCCCTAGCCATGTAAGTGCAATTTGGGGGTTTAAACTAGACATTGCTTAATCAGTTAATCTTACCGATGAAGATCATAAAGAAATTGGTACTGAACCCGTGTGTTACTGTGCCCCAGAACATTGGTAGTTTGTGGGACAAATTGAATACAGTTTAGTCCTTTAACATTTATATTCATCGTTTTTTTTTTTGTGATTCATGATAATCTCATAATAAAGGTGTTGAGTACAAGTAAAAGGAAATCAGATATATGAATGACAATTTACTTGTTCGTTAACTTCGTTTTAGAAATGACAATTTTATAATCTATACCTGCGGACAAGAACTTGGGGCTGCTTGTGCACGAGTCTTTGACTACAAAATGTTGGAAAACTACACTTTAGTCTGGGAGATCGGTTTTATGATCGCATTACAAATGTTACTCCATTTTAGTTATGTGATAATTTTTACGTGAGATCAATAAATAAAACAAATGAGATCCTTGCCAAGTCATTTTTTTCTTAATCAAATTTCTGTCATAAGAGGTTATTTTCCCATTTGCTCTTTGATCAGATTTTACTATTAATAATTATATATATATATATATATTTTTTTTTTTGGGTTTAGTCTTCCATGTTTGACTATAATAGATTACCATTAGTTAATAATTGGATCATACTATAGGAAACATTGTTCTATATTTTCTTCATTTGGTTTACGTAACTCACAATCTTATATTCACCTAAGAAGCTTTTCCAACTTTTTTATGTAAATATATACAAACATGTACAAATGTTTGAAATTAACGTTCTTTGGCGCGCCAGTATTTTACCAAATTGTAAAATACAGTAACTTCTTAAATTTGGTTTTTAACCCGTTACTAGTTTGAGACTGACACTTTGGAGCCACAGCTTAATCCTCTTGCTTCGTATACAGCTTAAACTATCATCATCTACCTTATCGCCAAGCAACTGTACCACTGTTGCTTCCTTTGCTGCCATGTCGACTCCCACCAAATCTTTCCCATTTTCCTCTTCTCCTTCCTGTTTCTCTTATGCACTATCTCCCCCAATTCGAACTTTCTTTCCTTCAACTTTACTCCCTTCTCACAAGCTCATATTTACCCCTAACACTGCACAAAAACAAGATAAACTACCTTTACCTTTTCAAGATTCCAGGATTTTACTGCTCAAATGCAACGCCATCACCATCAACGACAGCTCCACAAATTCTTTCGTTGATTCGGGTGAGTTTCTCTCTCTCAGGTAAATTATCAAACACCTGATGTGTTTCTAACATGCTTGTTCTTTTTCTCAGGGGTGATGTTATTTGCACTCTTTCGAGAAATTGGGTTCAATGAGACTGATACTGAAACCCTTTTGGACAACCACCCGGTAATCAAAATCACTCCTTTCGAATCCATACGTACAAGAATTCATTCTTTGCAGGCCCTTGGTGTTAGTGGTCTTTCACTTTCAAGATTGATTGTGAAAAGACCAGATGTTTTAACAGCAACCGAAATTGATGGTGTTGTTTGTTTTCTACTCAAGGGTGATTTGGAGTTGGCAGGAAAAATCAAAACTTCACAAATTGAACATCTTTTTAACACAACAGAACCCAAGTTTCTTGCAGGATTTGAAGGAAAGGTAAGATTGTTACTCCAACTTGGGATTACTCAAGAAACTATTGTTCATGTTTTGAACAATGCCAACTTAACGAAGGCATTTTGTCTCAAATCATTTGAAGATATAGAAAGGATACTCAATTTCTTGAACCGTTTTGGCGGTGTTGATTTGATCCTTCGTCGTCCAGCACTTCTCAATTATGACCTAGACGCGCAGTTGATTCCGAGAGTCGGTTTCCTCTTGGAGCTGAGTGGAGGTGATGAGATTGGAACTGCAACCGTATTGCGTAAGTTGCCATTTGTTGTTGCATACAGTGTTGATCACTTAAAAGATCATGTAGAGTTCTTGAAATCATTTGCTGGATTAAGTGAGGAGGAGATTTTTCGAATTGTTTTAGTTTATCCCAATATGTTTAGTGCCAGTAGGAAAAGGAAATTGCATCCTCGGATTGATTTTCTAAAGCAATGTGGGTTGACTTCTCATGATATATTCAGATTCTTAATAAAAGCTCCTTTATTTCTAAGTCTGTCATTTGAGGGGAATCTTGCTTACAAGCTGGTCTTTTTGGTGAAGATTGGGTATAAGAAGAATACTAAGGAATTGGCAATGGCAATGGGAGCTGTTACCAGGACTAGCTGCAAAAATATGCAAGAGGTTATTGGCGTATTTTTGAACTACGGCTTGACTTGTGATGACATTTTGGAGATGAGCATGAAGCATCCGCAGGTATTGCAGTATAATCATGAGTCATTGGAGGAGAAGATGGATTATTTGGTTGAGGAGATGGGTCGTGAAGTTGGGGAGCTATTGGCTTTTCCTGCATTTCTTGGGTACAAGCTTGACGGAAGGATTAAACACAGGTATGAAGAGAAAAAAAAGATCTTAGGGGAAGGCATGTCGCTCAATAAACTCCTTAGTGTGTCTGCAGCAAGATTCTCAACAAAAAGCAAGAGGAAGCAACGAGTTCCTGCCATTAATGGCCTTGATGAGAGTGATGACTGATTTGGAATGATTTATGGTACATTATTTGTTGTCATAATCATGTGAAAACCTCTATTAAATGTTAAAACCAAAGGTTTGATGGTTCGGTTAGATCAACTCAGTTTTGCTTCCTTTGCCGACTATAGAACGTGCGTATGGACATATTTGCAGGGGAATGGAAGAACTTCTGGACAATGCCGTCTTTCATTTGCTGAGCATCGAATGCTCGGGTATTGGTGTTCTTCATGGCTGAGTGAGGACATGATTTCAACTTTTAGGTTGTCTATTGGTAAAATCAGGGCACTTTATGAACTAGTGATCGTACATTAGTGCAAGTGCGCAATAACAACTTTGTATCACAACTGGAAGTTGACGGCACACTGAAGCTTCTATTTCTGTTGAAGATGTAATACAGAGCTGCTGAACCCTTTTATGTTGACACTCTTTAAAAATGTAAATCAGTAACATATATTGCAAATTCTGAACTATCTAATGCCTATATTTCCTCTTAGAATTACGTGCATATGTGCTTTCCAAAGCCAAATTACAGTTATACTAGGAAAAGACTGCCATAGAGGATGTTGTTTTGAATTTCTTGTTCATTAAAGTGTCATTGTTTTCCGTGATCTGATCGTTGAATATTGAGTTGGCCTCCTGATTCCTACTCTTCTTTCGGATTTTGAACTGATGCATCAGATTGGATAATTCCTTGACTGTACAAATCATATTATTTTGCTCGAGAAACAATAACCTTGTGGATTTGCTGCAGAATAGCTGTGGTCCATATAAACCATGGATTCAGTGCTTATCTTAAGCAACCTTGTCAGAGGCATCATATTACTGTGGCCCTTAACGTGGGTTTTTTTTTTTTTTAGTTAAATGTTGGCAATTGGGTTTTTGAAGTTCATATAAAGTTTCAGACTCATTTCTCAAAAGTGCAGCCTTACCCTCCGGACAATCAATCACTATGATCGCTTTCTTAGAAAAGAAATTGCGTAAATTCTGCGTTTTTTCCTCCCTTGATATATTTTGATGTGCATAGCAGATATTTCGTTGAAGATGTTTAGTAAGTTCATTTCCACCAAATGTTGCTTGATTTTTACTGAAGTAATATATGAAGTTAACATATGTGTCATTTTGATCTCTTTTGGGAGGGGTTTATGTTGAACGCGCATTGGCATCTGTGTTGTGCATTGATCAATGTCTTCTTCATTAACACCTTGTAAATATTAATTTGGTCAAACAAAACCAGTTGCAAGAATTGCGGCAGTGCATGAAACCAGTTTTATAACATGGCGTATGAAGCCCTAACTAGTCTTGGTATTTCTTTTCTTTTTGAAGTTAGTCTACACAGGTGATTACTGTTCCTTCAACTTGATTAACTTCTATATCGCATGGAGTATAAAATAGGCTTAATACATCGACAACCTCCAAACTAGCCAGCAATTCATTTACTAGAACTATAGCTTTCTTTTGGTGATTTCTTGAACTCTCAAACAACCAGTTTTTGAATGAACATGAAGTTGAGATATTTCCCTCTCTGGAAAGCCATTTTGCACGTCCCTCCTTTTTACCTTGAAGAAATGAATCAGCATTTTAGTCTTTAGGAGCAGATTTCATTATATTTTCTTAACAAAAGAATTTGCAGTAGCTGGGGCAACCTTTTTAGTTTTCATGACTAAGTGAGTCATTCTTGTTGGCCACACCAGGCTTTTAGATCTCTTCTTTTTTCTGGATAACAGTGGTGTCCGGGTCAATTTGCGCACACACCTCGACTATAACACTGTATTACTTGCATCCTTTTGTTAGCACATGTATGGGGTGACTGTCGGTTTAGGCGGATTTGACCCTGGCATCGATGGTGTTCATTCCAACAGCTACACCACAGGTGAAATGGCTTTTAGATCCTTTACAAGGTTTAACTCTAGTTTTTTCTGATTTTGCCATAATTTGGTCTCACCTGTGCAGTAGGACATGCAAAAACTTCTGATTTCTTAAACTTATACTGTTCTTCTGTATTTTTAGTTTCATGACATCTTTTCCTCCTCCATTCCCAATGTTTGATACTACCGGAGTTTTCTTTCAAAAACTGGTGCTTTCATCTGTCATGTCTTCTAAGTGAATAGCATCTTTGTCGAAGCAAGGACCAAGTAATTTGTTACATAAATGGCTAAGGCTATAACTTTATGAGAATGATATTATTTGACTTCTGTACGTAGCCATTGTCATGTATTCAAAAAGATTTGAGATCGTTCCTGTATGCAGTTCTAAAATGTGATTATGAAAGTGGTAGCTCTATGACTTGTGGAGACTAAAATCTCATGGTGGATTCTATTGAGAATCAGTGCTGATTGCTGAAATGGTAGAAGGGTAACAATTGGAAGTTTTAGCGTTATGCCACTGTGTATGTAATTCTGGAAAAGCCTCTTTTCATGCCACGATATTATTTGAAAGTAAGTAGCGTTTGGACATGCGATTTGAAATCATGGTTTAAAATCAGCTTTTGGACATGCATTTCATCTCATGGTTAAATCATCCAAAAAGGCATGATTTGGGGTTTCAAAATTTTTAAATATACAATTTGACTCATAAGTCTATATTTTGTAAAAAAAGACCCATAAGTTGGTAGATATTTTAACAATTACTTCCATCAACCATTTACCACCTTTATTTATGTCTATCATGAGAGAAGATTATATTAAAGAGTAGTTACATTACTATCCATGTTAATTTTTTTTTTTATTGAACTAAAATTTGATCAATTGATGTTGAATTCTTTAGAAAGGTCTTCTAGTAGCGTATTAATTTTGTTATGAACTATGACTTGCTCATTTGATAAGATTATGTAAGAATTGAGAATATTTTGATAGTTTTCACAACTTATGGGGTTTTTATGTTTATAAGAAAAAATACAACTTAAAAAATAAATTAGTATCGGCGTTATTTAGATAATGGTTTAATCACGTAATTTTAAATGTAGCAGGCTCCTACATACTTGTGTTCAAACCGTTTTTAGACAACTGCTTGAAGCTCCCAGTTCTTAACCTATCTTTTTGCTTTAATGTACAAATCACAAATTTAGGGATATAATATATTTTAGACAGGACTGGGATTTGGGAATATAGGGGTAGCTATGGGCTTATAGAAAGTAGAGGGAGAAAGTCTGCGGGCATAATAAGAAAGCAGTATATGGAGGTAAGAAATTGGATGATGATTTTGACAAATATCCACTTGTAGGATTACTTACAGGAGTATAACAAGCTTTTGCAAAGTAATTGAAAAAAGGCAATTTGCACGATTGTCCTTATTCGGGAGTGGTCTTTAATTTTACCCTTTCTAAAAAGTCTTTGGTTTCGAGTTTGAACCTTTGCTCAACTAAAAATTAAAAAAAATTCGCAAGGTAGAAATTACATTCGTAACTATCTTCAGACAGAGTTTCAAACTTAAGGTAACTCTCCCTGATCAGGCAGAGTTTGACTGAACTCTACTTAAGGTAGAGGTTTGCATTAATTTTTTTCACTCAATTGAAATTTTGCAAAACTCAGTCTTAAGGCCTAACTTTTACCCGAATAAGTCTAATTTTGCTATAAAACTCTGCCTTGTGATTTTTTTTATTGAGCCGAGGTTCAAACCCCAAATCTCAGGGTATTAAGCGATGGGTAAAAATTAAAGACCAGCAATTTGAGGGGTAAAAATTAAAGACCAGTGCCTTTGAATGACAATCCACACAAAAAGATTGAAAAATAGCCACAAAACTTAACAAAATAGCAGGCACATGTTTCTTCTTCTTCTTCCACATCAAACTATGAATAGCGCGAACAGTGACAACATCTTCCCTCTGAAGCCCATGTTTCTATTCTAATTGCTATGCAGTCCATGAACTTTTTTAGTATGGAAAAAAAAAAAAAAAACTAACACACAGAAAAAAATAATATATATATATAAGTAGGTTTCACGCACGAATTCTGTACGTGAAAGGACCAAACTGTAAAGTTAAAACTTTGGTCCTTTCACACACAGAATTCGTGCGTGAAAGAGGTAACAAACTGCCCCCTTTGTTCTTTGGCCATTTTTTTTAAAAATTGACGTTTTTTCCGTACTTTGACTGAAGATTAGTCATGTTTCAAAACGCAGGAATACCAATATTTTATATAGAATTTAATATTTTTTTTTTGCGTACAATAATGTCGGCTCATTACATTAAGTACACCTAAACATTTGGATCGTCGTTTTAGGGGTTCTAAAGTGCCCAGTAAGTTTTGTTTGTTTGAAAACTTGTTAGTGTTATTTTTTGGTTCAACTTATATAGCAACAAAGATTCTAATTAATCATCATCGGGCGAAGGAGGGGACGAAGAAACCGGAGGACCTAGAGCCAGTTTGCTAACAGGTATTGGCTTTGTCAAGCTAGATGCACCGTTCCTCGAACGAGAGAAAACAACCGCAAGATATTCATCCGTGCATGCATCCTGGCTCCCGAGACTCTTTCATAGAATTCCAACAATTTCTCCCGCTCCTCAAATGCCCACAGGAACGGAGTTGATGCTCCTACATCCATAGCATGAGTAGTTAAAGCAAGTGAATGATTTGAAATTCGAGTTATTTCACGGAATAACACTCGTATATATTGAGCTCGTAATGGTACCTCGCAATTCAAAAGTCTCTCTACGGTACCAAGAACGAGCGTGTTCTTGAGCCATCATAGAAACATAGATAGGGTCGACGACGGAACGAAGAACGAAACTTTACGACAGCTTTTTCGTAGACGTTCACTTGCATCACATACACAAGTGCTCTCTGAACCGTGCAATAAGGTCACCCATTCATCCGTGTCACATAGAAAATTCGAGGATGAGTTAACAAAGCCATTAATATTAACTAAACCTTTGATACCATACAACACCCTTTCATCTATCTTGTCAACATTCATTATATTCTCTTTCTTTTTCTCTTCTTGTTCTTATTTTAGCAATGACAATGACAATTTCAGCTGAAAAACACTTAACCTAGAGGCTGAAGATTTCAAACCAACTTCCATGGAGAAAAATGGAGTGCCTTCTCTTCCCCACTTAGCCATTTTTCAGCAAACTCTTCTCCTTCATTTCATCTATTTTCACCCCTTCAACACACTTTGCTATAGAGCCTGATGTTTGTGAATGCGGTTATTATTGTTGAATTTTTTTATGGATTATTAACTTTAGAAATTAATAATAGACTTAAACAATCAAAGCAAATTAAAACTTACTAATTTTTTTTCTTATTGATGACTTCATCATAAACTAACAATACAAATTAACCACATGAGTCAGAAATTTAAAAAAACTTAAATAACCCCTAATCTTCATCAGAATAAAAGTCCTCAATATCGTCCTCAGAAAAATATTGGCGGTTTCCTAAGACATATCTTTTTTCTGTAGATGTTAGTTCTCTATCGGTTGATGATACTTGTTCTTCGGCCAATTTTAGCATGTAAAATCTATAACGTCTTGCCAGCATTCTGTTGTTTTCTTTTCTAATCCTTTGTACGGCAGGCTCGCAAGTTTCTGGACCTACTCGAGGCATGGTTATTGAGTACCTTGTTGGGATTGGGGTGTTGAGATTTTTCAAGTCACAAACAAGACGTTCTGATTCGGCAAGCTAATGTGACTATTTTCGGCGAAAACCGCAATAATATTCTCGCGGATCTAAATATTTCACACTGCAGAAATCATCATTACACTCTATAAGTAGGTAGGGATTTAGCTCGTCTAGTTTAAAATCACTGTTATCACTCGAAAAACTGCTATAATTTGAACTCTCATCATCACTGCTATTTGGTTCTTTTGGAAGGAGTAAAGACCAAGCTGAGTTTCTACTACTCGACATTGAATACGTTGTACTCTAATAATAAAAGAAAGGGCTACTTATATAGTTGCAAACCCCCATGTACCCCTAGTTGGCGGGGGGGGGGGGGGGGGGTCTTTATGACCCTACCTACTTACTTTATATAAAAAAAATATTAATCTTCATTGGACATCTCACAGTCCGAATCCCACTTGGATCTAAATCTTGTGCTACCATGTACACCATATTCTACCCTAAGGTAACGTATTTGCATCCGATTGTTCTCTTCGCGAAAACGGTTAAGAGCAAAATTAAACTCTTGTGGAGTTCCACGAGGCATTGACATAGCACTTTTTTGGGCGTTTAAGCCCTACTGACACTAACTTTTCCTCCAGTGTTGCGCACCTCCCTAACATGCCAATCCCACTCCACTCTCATTTTATTATTGTATTCTTGATTGAATCTGTTGTTACGGTTATTTGATTATTGAAAATCATCACCATCTAGTTCCCATGTCCAACCCATTGCTTCGAATATGTTTCCTGGGGTAAAACATGTAATAGAATCAAGATTACCAAATTAGGTGTAGAATGACGTGATAACTCGTTTTAATGTGAATGCTTCCAGAAATTGTTAATCATGTTATATATAGTACCTCATTAGTTGACCGTTTTAATATGACTCTCACTTGTATTGCGCACCATTTTAATGCGCAATGTAAGTGTTGATTTGACAACACACCACGCATGACAATTTCAGGAATCTATGACACATAAAGGCTTGGTTTGACAATACAATGCTACGTTATTTGATCGTTTTGATATGACTTTCACTTGCATTGCACACCATTTTAATGTGCAATGTAAGTGGTGATTTGACAAGACACCACGCATGACAATTTCAGGAATCTATGACACATAAAGGCTTGATTTGACAATACAATGTTACTTTATTTTACCGTTTTAATATGACTCTCACTTGCATTGCGCATCATTTTAATGCGCAATGTAAGTGGTGATTTGACAACACATCACGTATGACAATTTCAGGAATCTATTTAACATGAGGGCTTGATTGACAATACAATGCTACATTATTTGGCCGTTTTAATATGATTCTCACTTGCATTGCGCACCATTTTAATGCGCAATGTAAACGGTGATTTGACAACACACCACGCATGACAATTTCAGGAATCTATGACACATAAAGGCTTGATTTGACAATACAATGCTACGTTATTTGACTGTTTTAATATGACTCTCACTTTCATTGCGCACCATTTTAATGCACAATGTAAGTGGTGATTTGACAACACACCACACATGACAATTTCAGGAATCTATTTAACATGAAGGCTTGGACGAGTGAAAAACTCAACAATTTCATAAGTCTAAGTCTTACAAGTCATTGAAAAAAAAAAATCAAAGTTCGTAGAAAAAATGCCTCAAAATGCTTCAACTATTAGGGTTTCACTATTTTGGGATGGAGATATCGTTGAGTACAATTACTCCGTTCATTATAGTATCAAACCAAAAGCCCATGTTAAATTTCCAACAACTTTAAATTATGAAACACTAGTCAGTTACATGCACAAAATAATGAAAACTACACCCACTGAGTTTGGAATCTCAATAACAGGCAGATATCCATAAATAATATCAAACGGTGTAGTGCGTTATGGCATGCACAATATCGACGATGATGAATCTTTGAGTGATTATTTGGGATCACCGGAAGAATATAGTGATTTAGTATCCATTAATGTTCTTGAGATGTATGTTGAAAAGAAACCTCGAGAAGAAGTCCCTCCAGTCCAGCCTATTCATGGTAACCCTATTGGGGACTTTAGTTTTTATGGAGCCATTTTGAGTGGTCAAGTGTTGCTGGAAAATCTAAGCCAGCAATTTAATCAAGCTAACAATAAAAATTGGTAAATATGCATTTTTATATTATTATTGAGTGTAGTAGCATGTGTTTTGTTGTATGAATTGGTAAATAACCATTTTTCAAATCTTTATAGGAACTATTCTCAAAACTCGCTAGTGGTACCAAATATGGATGTTGGTGAATCCTCTCGGTCGGTGGAGTTGATCATTCTCCACACCATGACGGTGCTTATGAGCAACGATGAAGTTCATCACCTTGATATTAAATAATCCGTATATATATATATATATATATATATATATATATATATATATATATATATATATATATATATATATATATTAGCTATTTCATCGTCATCACTTGATGATGACTCATAATAATTTGGAAAATCTTCATTATCAAGTGCATTCCTCCTCCTACACGAAAAGTAACATATTTTAAATACCAACATCATATATATATATATATATATGCACTTGATAATGAAGATTTTCCAAATTATTATAAGTCATCATCAAGTGATGACGATGAAATAGCTAATAATGAGGTAACCGATGATGATGATGTTCAAGTTGGTATGACTGGCAATATTCCTCAAAGCCAAAACTAACAAGAACCAATGCACCACCACGTACCACCATCGATGGCGGAAAACCCAACTTCTGAAAGCCCAATTCAGTGGCATTCTAACAATATTCCTTATCTTGACAGCTTGCAAGGTCGTGATGATGCATTTGTCTTCACAAGAGAAGATGATCACAGTCGCCTTATAACCTGGATTGAACCAAAGATCTCAACAGAGATCAGCGCTACCTTGCAAAAGGAATGTTGTTCGTATCCAAAAAGGCGTTGCAACGGGCTGTCAAAATTTATTGTTTTAAGGACATGAGGGAGTTTAAGGTTGATCAATCAAACACAAAGATATGGATGCTATTTTGTAGACGACGGCATCAAGGCTGTGAGTGGTTGCTTCGAAAAATTGTTAAGCCTGATGGTATGTGGGCTATCAAAAAATTTCGCAAAACACACTTGTGATATGGAAGACAATCGAGCAGATCATTATAATTTAGATACAAATATGATTGCTCAAGTGTTACTTAAAGACGTTGCCGCAACGCCAAGGTAACTTATCCTACCTAGTACATTAATGTCTTATATCAATTAAAAGATCATTACTAAATGTTGTTTGTTTAAACTTGTGCAGGATCCCCATCAAAGATTGTATTAGAAACGTTCAAACCGCATATGGTAAAACTATAAGCAACAGAAAGGGATTTCTCAGGCGTAGACGCTGTTTTGAGATGACCTTTGGAAATTGACATACCTTTTTTCAATCGCTGCCAAGGTATATGGCGGCTCTACAACATTTTAATGCTGGTACTGTTGTAGAGTGATGGCTTATATAGGGTAAAATTTTTAACTTCGTATTTTGGATATTCAAACCATGTATTGATGGGTTTGCTCACTGCTGGCCAGTGATATCCATAGATGGCACGCATGTATATGGTGCATATGACATCAAGCTCCTAATTGCAGTAGGAATGGATGCCGATGGGCCAATATTCCCTCTTGCTTTCGCAATTGCCGCTAACGAGATGTCACGACCCAATTTAAGATCGCGCGGGCACCAACGTTTCCCTCCTCGGTAGGCGAACCCTCAATCAATAACACATTAATCAAGTAAAGATAATTAACAGCGGAAATCAATTGCTTAATAAACTCCAATATGGAAAATATTTACAACCGTTAAATAGCTAAGGACTCTCTTCAAGTTCCCACGACCTGGTCTAGACTAGTACAAAGGCAACTAATGACTTCAGATTACCACTAAATTCTAAGACTCAACCTCCACCCCGGGATAAAATGGGAGGTGGCCTTCCAGATAGGCACCGCGTATTTTCACGTATGCTTCAATCAATTACCTGAAACAATCTACACTCCAAGAAGGGTGTAGCAAGTGCAATATCAGTACAAATCACGCGTACTGAGTAAGTATCATAGGCCGACAATAGTTAGTAACACATATCAGTAAAAGAATTCACAGATAAACATGATAGCAACCCAATCAAGTCATACGTCTATCTACCACACACTGTATATCAATACCCTTTAGCATTAATTTCGGTCTAATAATTCACCAGTCAAGCTCACAGCGATCTCGGAACTCACATATCATTAAATCGATCGATTCAGTCTAGTAGTCAACTCATCATTACGACACCCGTTATCCTACATCACATAGAGACCAAACATATAACTAATCTTACGGACGGTCTATGGGATACCTCAACAAGTTCAATCAATAAATCCAGATCCAAGTACACGTCATTGCCTAAGTAAAGCATCTAATCTTAAATGTGCCAAGTCTGAATAAATCAATCCGAATCCAATCATCACAAGTAAGCACCAAATCATCTCAAACAAGCCATAATGCAATGCAATGCAATGCAAGATGTATCAATGCAATGCAATGCAAGATGTATGAATGCAATGCCATGCCATGCAAATGAGGTGTACACATGTACTCCGGATGGAAATATCGACGTCTCGGTAGCACAACCCAGTGTGACTCGCGAAGTCTAAGTGCCACCCATCCCGGATCTTTGCCCAACAGACAGATGGGACCCTGACTAATTACTCACAGGGGGGAATCTCACCGGCACCACTCTAGGAGACTCGCGGAATCCATGCACTAACAACGATTCCGGGACATCATTGGAATCGGCCATGCAACAACGATGCCGGAATAGATCATCGGACATCGACCATCTCACAATCACTCAAGTAAAAGAGTCTGTAAAATATCAGTTTCACACAATCAACGATTCCGAAATATAATCTCGGACATCGGCCTTCTCATAATTACTCAAGTAAAACAGTTTTATCAAAATATCAGTTTCACTCAATCAATGATACCAGATCATCATCAAGTATCGGCCATGCATTATGAATGGATGAGAATGCGTGCAATGCATGTATCAACATCAACAATTAAGCTCGATATCACAAGTACCAACAATAGGGTACGCCAACAATGTATCAATCAGTTTCACACAATTAACAATTCCGGAATTGATCATCGAACATCGTCCATCTCACAATCACTCAAGTAAAAGAGTCTGTCAATATCAGTTTCACTCAAACAATGATACCGGATTATCACCGGGTATCGGCCATGCATCATGAATGGGTGAGAATGCGTGTATCAACATCAACAATACAGCTCAATATCACAAGTACTAACAATGGGGTACGCCAACAATGTATCAATATCACAATACCAACAGTGGGTATGCTAACAATGTCTCATATCACAATACCAATAGTGAGTATGTAAAAAATATATCCGAACCACAAATACCACAATGGGTATGCGAATAATATATTCCAAATCAAGATACATGCCAGGGTCTAATCTCTATCAATAACTCATGGCATTAAGCTAGTACGATAGAACTGTCAAACACGACTCAACGGTCAATCAATCGATATACATTTTACCACTTCCTTAAATCAACCTATTAGCTTAGAACACAAATCTAACCTTACACTTAAAATCTTTCGTCACAACTCATTTTGAACTCAATCACAATAGTTGGTACATTTTATCCTCCCATTTATCCACTAGGTTCACTATTAATGGCATAACACAATGATCACATATTACAGAAAATTTTCATCATTAGGCACAAAAATAAGTTTCGTTTGCTACTCCCAAGTCACATAAATCCACCAATATTCAAGAAAAACCTCATCAAACAACCTAAGAAATCTACAGGCCACAAGTCCGAACAAATAAGTCACACAACAATAACATCCTAGGATTCCATCCCAAATCTTCGATTTCCTACACATGCATTCTCCGTTCCTTTTAATACAAAATTATGGGAAACTAACCGGAGTCTACCGAAGGAAAGCCATAACCTATCTGGCATCGAACAGGTGCCACGAACCCACACGTTGCCTTGTCTTTTGCAGCGTCTCCAAATAATCAAACTCTATCATATATGAATTCTATGTAAGAAACCATGAATAATGATACCCATATTGGCTACTTTTTATTCGGGTCAAATTCCAACCCTTAATTTAGGAAAAACGGGTCTCAAGGGTAAAATGGGAATTTTATGACCAAAATACCAAATTCAATACCAGAAGGTCAAAACCCATTACTTTAAACTTAGGAATACTTAATCAATTCTCAAAATCATCATTAATATGAAAACTCCCAAATTTGGGTCTAAGAACCCTAACTTTAATCTCACAATTTTACCTCTAAAAATGAAAGAAACATGTTTATTTAGTTTATAATCATCAAAATCATGCTTAATGAAGCTAACCCAACCAATAATATAAGATTTCAAAGCCAAGAACCCATTAGGAAGAAAACCCATAAAATCTTTCTTTTAATCTTAAGCTTTTTATGGAAAATATTAATCTATCTAGTTTGGTCCCAACATATTCCAGCATATTCAACATTAATCTTACTATTTAGGATGATTCTAGGAACCCAAAATGATTTAGAACTTAACTCAAGAACCCATTTGAAGACCCATTAGATTCTATGGGCTCTAGATTATACTAGATGATTAAGAGAGGTTAATGAAACCATGATAAGGTAGGAATGTTACCTTAGGGAAAAAATCACTTGAAAGTTCTCCAATTCGCCTCCACAAGGCTCTCAAGTCGGAAAAGAAATAATGACTAGGGTTTTGGGGTTTTAAACTTATAGGGCCAGTCTCAGTTCAGATGGCCGCCCCAGCGGCTGTATAGACCGCTACGGCGGTCTTGGCCAAAATACTTATTGTCGCTGCAGCGACTATCCCACCGCAATGGCGGTGCCCATTGCGACGATGGCCGGTGCCACCCGGCGGACACCGACACCGTAATTTTTCCCAACTTCCACAATTTCATCCCGAAATTTGACATTCACTCGAGACTCGAAACATACAAACCAAATATGCAGATATACATAAAAATGCACTATGAACGCACTCGTAGCCTCGAAATTCCCATCAGAGGTATCGTTGACCGAGTCAACCCCTGATACCTCAAAACTAACTTTCCAACCCAGGTCCCAAAATGCACCCGACTGCATTAGGAACCGAAACGAATATGCACACAAGTTCTAAACAACCGTCCGGACCTATCGGAATAGATGGATTTTCGAAAAAGATCCGTTTACTCAAAAGTCAGCTTTGAGTCAACTCATTTTTGCTTAAAGCCCAATTTTTCTAAAAAACATTCTAAAGCCCACAACAATGCCTAAGAAGTCATGCCGACTATCTCCTCGGGTCAAAATGGTTCTAACGAGACTCAGAAACGGTTCAACGAGGGCAAAAATGGAATAATCACGATAACGACAACACGGGTCGTTATATCAGGTACCAATTAAATAATCGCTCGTCCTCGAGCGAAGAACGAGATCAGGACAAACTTACGGTAACCAAGGAAATCGTATTACAACCAACACGAAGCTCTTTCAACAAGATGCAAACCAAACCGCAATTCGTTCGCACTCAGCCAAAAGGCCCAATTACCATACCTCAAAAATACATGAAGGGATCTCACATAGCTAGGTCAAATAGCACGACCCTTTATAAATAATTATACATAAAACATTCCGAACTGATAAGATATTCTGAGCTAGCTAATCCTTTTTGTTTCACTTTTTTTTTAAGTCGTTCCTTGAATCACAATTTCTCAGAAGTACACTGTACAAATCGACATCAGGACTTACTCTTCCCAGAAGAGGATCCTAAATCTTCCAGAAAACTCTAAGCATTTCATCGAAACTTATCCTTCTCGTGGCTAACTTGGTCAGTCTTAAGTCTTCTCAACTCTTCAAATCACTTACCTAGGAACTTACTGTAACGACCCGTCCAGTCGTTATTTAATATTTTGCGAAATCATGCCCAAATTAAGTCTAGGGTTGTATTTAATAAGCTTCATAATATGTTTTAAGAGATAGGAGTGGGAAAAATCAATTTCAGAAGGGTTTAGAAAATGTCAGGCCAGAATTTAAAAGGCGAACCGCTATAGCGGTCAGTGGACCCCCGCAGCGGCACCGCTATAGCGGCCTGAGTACCGCCGCAGCGGTCCACGCAGAAACAGTAACCTAAAATCGTGTACTTGGTCTATTTTCTCTCCTTTTTTCAAACATAAGACTCCCAAGGGCTGCTCCTAGGGTTCCTCATGAAAGAAAAACCATGTTCCCCATGAAAAAGAAAATCCTTCGAATCCCTTTTTCCACCTTTCCCTACAAAGATACCCGCTCATGGATTCGGATGGAGGTTAAGAAGATGAGCAATTCATGAAGAATCAAATATCTGTTCGCCAAAGAGGTAGGTTATGATTTACTTTTGTTAGACTTTAATTAGCTAATCGTATATATGTTAGAGTTGATGGGAGGATGCATTCTTAGGTCTTCGGACACCGGAGTTTGGAGAAACGTACTTGCAATATGATTAAAATAGGGTAAAACCAGGACTATGATAATAAGGATTGTAGCCTAATAGGAAGTGATGTGGTCGCTATGGAGATACCTCGTAATTACTTAATGCTACCCTAGGAGGAGGGAGTAAATTTCGTGTGTATATCTTATTGATGATCGTTCATACGGTTATTTCCTTGAAATTAGGAGGTCGTATCAATTGCATTATATGAAGTTGTCTTGCATTGCGCCCATCAAGGGCTGGGATTATGATTGACTTATCAGGTAATTTTGTGCATTACAACTGCCGGGTTCAGGTGGAAATACAGGTAAATAGGCAAGGCATGAGTATCGTATTGTGTTATCCGGCCTTACGGTCGTGGGATCGAGTACTTGGATTACATATGTGTGTACGAATTAATGTGGCCCGCGTCCGAGGTTCTTTTCGGAGCGGAGGTTGTGCTCGGGTCCGAGGAGTATTCCGGAACGAGTGGTACATGAATACCATGGGTTTCCTGCAGGTCATGGCTACTGAGCAAAGACATCAGATAGCATGTATGTACAGTGTGTCGGGTCTTGCATCCCATTTGCACTGCATTGTATTCTCATAATTTATTGCTATATATGTGTGTATTGCTGTCGTTAACAGTGTCCATTAACCGTGGGTGTGTTGAGAGCCTGGTGGGGAAGGGGTTACATGAGGTAAGTGTAGTGTTGGTCGTAGATAGTGATTTATTTCCTTAGATACACCGTAACATAGTTGTAAGGTGAATAGATGGACTCTTTAAACAATAAGTGTAAGAGTATAATATACGACGAATGTGAACACGAGAGTTATTAAGTGGGAATTTAGTAGATTACCCGTCGTTGGGGGGAATAAAAGAAGCGAGCCTCGGGAGTAAAGAAGTAAAGCGGGCGGTAATGGTAATGGTCTTTATCTAGAATCTGGAGGTTCATTGACTCATTTGCTTAATCTATTAACTTTATATTGTATTGCGTGAAGTAATCTTAGTCGACTTATGATTCTTACTAGTATGTGTGGTGTACTGATACTACTCTTGCTACGCTTTTTTTGGGTGTAGATGTGTTGCAGGTTTTAGCTGAAGTTTCGTCATATGGGTCTATCGGATATTCTCCTCCAGCTTCATCTATCTCACTCCCGGCGGAGACTGTGTCATTTATCTTATCTTCTTGTATTGTAGGCGCTCTTGTACCCGTCTAGACTAGATCCCGAGGTTTTATTTCTGATTCATTTATGTTGAAACAAGTCTATAATAAATGTTTACATTTATTTTTATTAATTTTAAGGGTGATTGTCACATGCTTTAAAGTGTTAGGTTTATATTGGTCAGGGTTCGCCTACTAGCTTGTCATATGGTAGGTGCCGCACGACCCGTGGGTTGGGTCGTGAGAGTTGGTATCAGAGCCCTAGGTTACCGGTCTCACGAGTACAAGAGCAAATGTCTAGTAGAGTCTTATGGAATGGTATGATGACATTCGTGCCCGTCCGCAAGAAGCTATAGGACATCTAAAAGTTTCCCTTCATTCATTCCATCGTGCTACCCCAATACGTCATCCCCTAGTTGGATCCAATTGGTATCTGGTCGATTTCAATTGGTATCTTGACGGGAAAATTGGTATCTGTCGATTCCAATTGGTGTTCCTCTAAATCGATCCAAGGAAGACCTTCTATAAGGAGGTGTGTGTAATTAATTGTGTGACCAAATAAAAGTTCTGTAGTAAGGTGGCATGATAGACTGGGTGATTATTCTGGGACCATTAGCGAAGTTAATAGCGTATTCCTATTTACTTGCTAAGAGATTAAGTGAACACCTACGCGATCTGAGCTAAAAACCGGAAAAAAAAAAAAAAAAAGTTTCGGTCAACACGAGGGCACTTTTGCTCGTAGTGGTATGGGGACCGCTACAGCGGGAACGCTATAACGGGAAAAGGATCGCTACAGCAACCCCTTTATTTCTGTCTGGACCGCTATAGCGGCATTCCTACCGTTGTAGCGGTACCGCTGTAGCGGTCGAGTGACTGCCACAGCGGTACTTCCTGACCAGTAGCCTCCCTTTCCATCCTCTATTCTTTCAAGTTTTGTAGTCTATCCACAAAACAAGAATAAATCAATCTCCAAAAGCAGACACATGCATAAAAACATCTGCCCAACAAGGGAAATTGTCTTACGAGCACCCTTAAACCGGGGCACCCGCGTCAAACCCACCAAAACAAAGATTATCCAAACAAATCAAAACCTAACCAAAGCTGGAAATTGTCTTAACATCCAAGCCCAACACGGGAAAATATAAACCAAAGCAGATAAAAAAGGGGGGGGGGGGGAAGGGGTTGGGGGGAAAGGAGAAATCTACAAGACACTCCTTGGCTAGTCGCCTCATCGCCACTATCCGAGTCACTAGAGTCCTCGCTACCAAGTCCGGACTCGCTGAGAAAAGAGAATTGGGAGGCATCTCTGGTAGTCACCTTCGGAGGCTTCACCTTCGGAACTAGGGCTTTCAGAAGACTTTTTACACCCTTCCACATCCTCACGAATAACTTGTCTCTAGCCCGGCTCTTCGTCTTCTCCTTGTCCAAATCTTCACGAAGATCCACATGAGCTTGGGCCAGAGATCCATAGGCGCCCTGTAAGGCATCCACAGCCTCTCCCATCTTAGTCTGGGTCTCCATGTAAGCCTTCATCTGCTCAAGTGTAAAGTAGCCAGTACCCGCAGCGCTGCTAGATGACCCGGCTTTCATGGAAGGCCGTGCAAATCCAATCATAGCCGCCCTCACCGCAGCCATATCAGCCTCCATGCGCTCTAAAGTACCTGAGGCCTGTGACTGACCACTTCCATCTGGTGGACCACCACTGTCCTCGCTGTCATCCGAGCCCGTCCTCTTCCTTTTGCCCCTGCCCTGTGACCCTTTGACCTTCAGTGGGTCAAAAGCAACATCGCACTCCACAATACGGTCCCCAGGCTCCGTAGGCACCCCGGCATTACGACAGAGATAGGTAATCAGGAGGGAAACATTAAGGTCGGGCCAGCTTTGGCCATAAAAATCCGCCACTCCTCAATAACCTGCATACCTACGTTCACGGGTACACCATCCAGAATACAAGCCACCACAACGGCCCGCGGGTAAATGACATCAGTAGTATTGCTCGAGGGTCGAACCCGCCGGGCAACAAGGTTTAGCCAGCTCCGGGCCTCAGTAGTAAAGTACCGGCTCTTAATATCCAAGCGCGAGACAGCCCAAGTAACCTTCTTCCTCTTTGATTTTCGCACCAACATCTGTACCAGTCACGGTCCATTACCGTCAACATCCTTGGCCCGAAACTCATCCTATGGTGGGTTGGGTAGACAGCATTGATGGCCTCGGTGCTCACCGTCACTGCAACTCTCCGAATAGTAATCTGCAGCTGTAGGGCAGTCCGATCCACAGTGGGAAGCATAGCATAAAACTCCCTAACCCAGTTGCAATTGACATCACCGGCTCCTCGCCCCGTGCCCAACCAATACGGTGTGGGATCCCGATGGAAAAATCCCGGGCCATTTCTTCGACCTTGTCCATGACAAGAGCTCTCTCATGAAGCAGGCCCTTGGTCTGCTGCTCCATAAAACGCCGCTTGCAAGCGTTGTTGGGGAACCTGATATATTCAGGAGGAGCCGGGGGTTGTTGTCCTCCTTGTTGTGGAAATTATTGTTGATCCGCCATGTTTGGGTGAGAGAGTTACTTGTAAGGTGAAAAGTGGAGTTAGAGTAGTGCAGCGTAGAGAATTTACGGGGATAGTCCATGAATGACATAGGGGAAAAAGCCCAAAAATTGATTCGCCCGGCGTCTGTGTCTTTGCCGGTGGGGCGCCGCGGCGAAGCCCTATAGCCGTAAAAATGCGGCCGCTGGGCGGCTAAGGCGTCGCCATAGCAGTGCCATGTCGCTGTAGCGGGCTCGTTATAGCAGGCAGGTCACCGCTATACCGGCCTATTTCCAGACATGTTAGACCGCTCCCAGCGACCTCCTCACCCCTACAGCGGCACGGAGGATTGCCGCAGCGGTCTATTCTCTCCGGTTCAGAATCCTTTGCCCCACCCTTGTTCCAAACCTAAAACTTTCACCATGATTTTTTCGTTTAGTAGAGGATCAAGTAGCAAGATAGCATGCATGATTTTTACAACGTGTTCCACCCAATTTAAACTAACTTAGTTACCAAAATTTTGAGCAAGAACACTAACAATTGCACCAGAGCGAGACCCCCACCCCAACACAAAAAGACTAGCCCTGATCAGCAAATCTGCAGTATAAAGTGTTGCTAGGGCATTATGAACTTAAATTAACCCTCCATGATCCAAGAGACTCCCCGCCCCAACTCTGTACTGAGAGGCATAATTATTCGTTCTATGAAGATGTTAAGACCGCTCAAGTAGACTATTTCCAGGGCTTTTTAAAACAAAAGCAGCAAGCCCGAGTGGAAATGCAAGAAAGGCTTAACTCTCATACTGGATGTGAATTTCTCTCGCGCCTGCTATCTTGAAACCTCTTTGCTTGCGGGGGCAAGAGTGGAAAGAGCGCTTCGCGAAAGAATCGTGTGGCGCGGTGAAAGGTTTCCCGTTGGGGTTTCCGATCCTCTGGGTCTTTTTTTGAAAAAAGGTCAGCTAACAGTAGTATGAGTTCCCACGCGAAGAATTCAATCCAGCTATAGCTCCTATGAGAGCTTGACCTGCAACTCTTAGCCTCATTCACGAAGATGCGCTCACTCTCTAAGCAACTAAATTTCCCTTCCTGGGCTAGCAAGTTAAGCATGAGATTTTCGAAATAAAAGGCCATATACAAGTTATAGGATAGTAAATGAGAGCATTTACCTTGAAATAGAGGAAGATCTGCATTTTCGAAATAAAAGGCCATATACAAGTTATAGGATAGGCAACGAGACATTTTCCATTTTTGTTTCATTTTTGCGTTGTCATTCCTTCTTTTCCCATAATGATGGTCCAAGACCCTGTTTCACCCGACATAAGCCCCAGGACGTTAACCCCTACTTCATCCCAGCCCGTTCGGGGATGAATGATAGTTTAATTGGTATCTGGTCTAACGACCCGTCCGGTCGTTATTTAATATTTTACGAAACCATGCCCAAGTTAAGTCTAGGGTTGTATTTAAAAAGCTTCATAATATGTTTTAAGAGATAGGAGTGGGAAAAATCAATTTCAGAAGGGTTTAGAAAATGTCGGGCCAGAATTTAAAAGGCGGATGGCTATAGCGGTCAGTGGACCACCGTAGCTGCACCGTTATAGCGGCCTAAGGACCGCTGCAGCGGTCCACGCAGAAACAGTAGCCTAAAATCATGTACCTGGTCTATTTTCTCTCCTTTTTCAAACATAAGACTCCCAAGGGCTACTCCTAAGGTTCCTCATGAAAGAAAAATCATGGCCCCCAAGAAAAAGAAAACCCTTCTAATCCCTTTTTCCACCTTTCCCTATGAAAGATACCCGCTCATGGATTCGGATGTAGGTTAAGAAGACGAGCAATTCATGAAAAATCAAATATCTGTTCACCAAAGAGGTAGGTTATGGTTTACTTTAGTTAGACTTTGATTAGCTAATCGTATATACGCTAGAGTTGATGGGAGGATGCATGTTTAGGTCTTCGGACACCGGAGTTTGGAGAAACATACTTGTAATATGATTAAAATAGGGTAAAATCAGGACTATGATAATAAGGATTGTAGCCTAATAGGAAGTGATATGGTCGCTACGGAGATACCTCATAATTACTTAATGCTACCCTAGGAGGGGGGAGTAAATTTTGTGTGTATATCTTATTGATGATCGTTCATACGGTTATTTCCTTGAAATTAGGAGGTCGTATCAATTGCATTATATGAAGTTGTCTTGCATTGCACCCATCAAATGCTGGGATTATGATTGACTTGTCAGGTAATTTTGTGCATTACAACTGCGGGTTCAGGTGGAAATACAGGTAAATAGGCAAGGCATAAGTATCGTATTGTGTTTTCCGGCCTTGCGGTCGTGGGATCGAGTACTTGGATTACATATGTGTGTATGGATTAATGTGGCCCGCGTCCGAGGTTCTTTCCGGAGCGGAGGTTGTGCTCAGGTCCGAAGAGTATTCGAGAACGAGTGGTACATGGACACCATGGGTCTCCTGCAAGTCATGGCTACTGAGCAAAGACATCAGATAGCATGTATGTACAGTGTGTCGGGTCTTGCATCCTATTTGCACTGCATTGCATTCTCATAATTTATTGCTATATATATCACGACCCAACCCGATGAGCCATGACTAGTGCCCGAGCTGGACACTCGTATACGAACCTAGTAGATATAGTCAGACTGAAACTAAGGACAATATGGAAATTTGTAAAAGCAAGCTATAGACTCATAGCGTCATATATCATAATGAACCTGTCTCCTGAGGTGTCACAGCTAACCAAAACATAATATAATATGCAAGCCGACAAGGCTGCCACTATATACGGAAATATCCAAAACGAACCATATCGATATAGCTGAACAAAACATATATACAACCCATACATGTCTACAGACCTCACAAGAGTATAATAGTGAAATATGACGGGACGGGGCCCCGCCGTACCCCGGATATGCATAAGTCTATATCAAAGGATGCCGTACCAAAATGACTTAGGCTCCGAAAATAATGGAGCTCTCCACACGGTGAGCGAGAAGTTCTGGGCCGGAGGATCACCAACCGAGTGTACGTACTGCACACGGGCACGAAACGCAACCCCGAAGAAAGGGGGTCGATGTCGAAAAATGTGCGAGTATATAAAGCATGAAATACAATAAAGAAGATCATGGTCGAATAAAAGATGACAGGAGACAAGTATGATAATCAAAGATACCAATGCACACAACGCCTTATGAGATAAGAGTCATGCATATCTATATAATATACCGTACCCGGCCCATTATGGGACTCGGTGAATGAAGTCATATACATATATACCGTACCCGACCCTCTAGTGAAGGTCTCGGTGAAATAATCATATATATATACCGTACCCGGCCCTCTAGTGAGGGACTCGGTGAACAATGCAATGAAACTGTGCACGAATACATACCCGGCCCGGGACTCGATGAAATGATGTAATAACGTTATGCACGAATAGAATATCAGGAGCAACCATATACAAATTAAATCATCATATGAGACTCAATAAAATAATTAGAATGAACCAACACTTGAGAATCAAAGATAACTATTATGTCAAGTACCACTGAGAACTAGAATTCATTGGAATTATGTACGTTCATCGTCCGCTCGTTTTATGTAATTCATGCCAAAAAGAAAGAAGGGATAGCTTTACATACCTGACAATCTACCTAATCACCCAACGTCTACTCCTCGAGTCCGTATGTCTACAATCACGACGATAATATCACGATTAGACCATTTACACCACTTACTATCTAATTTTGTATACGAACGGAACTTAATGAAATTCGGGCAGCATTTCCTCTATAAACTGGACAATCCCGAAAATCCAATTCAATTGAATCATCAACAACATCAAAAACAATACCAACCATTAATATACATCATAACTCAGCTAATCCCATCCATTTAATTCAACTAAAACAGCCCCCGATCCATAAATCTCAACAAAACAACAGAGTTTATAACGCTATTTTCTCCGTTCTAATCCGTTAAAACTCTAAATAAACTTATTAACAATGAAAAAGGGACCTTAATCTTACCTTAAGTATGCAACAACCACGTCAACACTCTTCTTTTTGGCTGATTTTTAGCTCAAACTGAAGGCAACCCGACGTACAACGCTTTTCTCTTCATGAGCTTTGGGATTCGGGGCTCGGATTTTGATCAAAATGGCTTTCTTAGCCTAGAAGTTCTCTCCCTCTCTCTCTCTAATGTTTTGGAAGCTCCTAGATGCAAATGACCAGCCCTCAAATAAATTTTCCATATATATTAACGTTAATGGGCCTCATGGGCCGAAATATACTCATGGGCCGAAATGTAAATGCTTTGATCGGGTCTTAACTTGCTGCCCCGCCAGCCCAAATTGCATCATCCATAACTCCTTATCCCAATATCATTTTGACCAGCGGTTTGTTGCATTGGAAACTAGACTCGATGAACTTCATTTTAGGCTTTTGAAAAAACTTAAAACTCCTCATATACTAGGAGATATGCCTCCAACAAGATGGGATAAAAATCTGGTCCGAGATTTTATTGAAGTTGTTCCGATTCATTTTGTTTAGATTCGTTTAACTTCTAATCCTCTTCCAACCCTCAGGTAACCTCTTATACATACATATACATACTCATATACATCCATAACAATCCATACACTCATCTCGAAAGGTCCGAAGAATCACAATAACCTCAAACATAACTAGAGAATGCATAAAGCTTCGACGAAACTCCAATCGCAAAAGTACATTCATATCTTTTGTCCATCTTCTATATCATTATTAATAATCTCAATACTTTAAAAGGGCACTCACATTACCTCGTATACATACTCATAACACGATTTCAAATCCTTTAGGTTGCCATGTCACCTCGGGATACTTA
Organism: Lycium ferocissimum; assembly: GCF_029784015.1. Taxonomy (NCBI): domain Eukaryota; kingdom Viridiplantae; phylum Streptophyta; class Magnoliopsida; order Solanales; family Solanaceae; genus Lycium; species Lycium ferocissimum. Next base: position 18,146,948 of record NC_081346.1, on the reverse strand, counting down.
AGGCAACTATATATATATATATATATATAACAATTTTCTTACTAACTCGATTAACTTTCCTTGAACTTTATTAACTCATTCATTCTTGTCTTTAACCTTATGTCGATTCACTTACGACAAATCCAACATACAAAAGCATGAGATGTAACAATATATGTGTGTATTTCTATCGTTAACAGTGTCCATTAACCCGTGGGTGTGTTGAGAGCCTGGTGGGGAAGGGGTTACACGAGGTAAGTGTAGTGTTGGTCGTAGATACTGATTTATTTCCTTAGATACACCGTAACATAGTAGTAAGGTGAATAGGTGGACTCTTTAAATAGTAAGTGTAAGAGTATAGTATACAACGAATGTGAACACGAGAGTTACTACGTGGGAATTTAGTAGAATACCCGTGGCTGGGGGGAATAAAAGAAGCGAGCATCGGGAGTAAAGAAGTAAAGGGGGCGGTAATGGTAATGGTCTTTATCTAGAATCTGGAGGTTCATTGACTCATCTGCTTAATCTATTAACTTTTCATTGTATTGCGTGAAGTAATCTTAGTCGACCTATGATGCTTACCAGTACGTGTGGTGTACTGATATTACTCTTGCTATACCCTTTTTGGGTGTAGATGTGTTGCAGGTTTTAGCTGAAGTTTCGTCGCATGGGTCTATCGGATATTCTCCTCCAGCTTCGTCTATCTCACTCCCGGCGGAGGCTTTGTCATTTATCTTGTCTTCTTGTATTGTAGGAGCTTTTGTACCCGTCTAGACTAGATCCCGGGGTTTTATTTCGGATTTATTTATATTGAAACAAGTCTGTAATAAATGTTTGCGTTTAATTTTATTAATTTTAAGGGTGATTGTCACATGCTTTAAAGTGTTGGGTTTATATTGGTCAGGGTTCGCCTACTAGCTTGTCATATCGTAGGTGCCCGTACGACCCGTGGGTTGGGTCGTGACACTTACCATCGAGTACTGCATAGGGCAAGATCTGCCAACATCCAATAGTCAAAACGCGACCTTATCACAATCCTAGAATCTCTTTGAAGCACAACCATTATCATTACAACCCATTGTACTAACCGAAAGGCTGACTCTGGTGAAAGACCACAATTACTATTAATAACAAACCTCAAAAATCAGACGTTCCCTATCACATCCATTAAACCAATTTACTTAGAACTGATAAGTTCCCTTAGAGTTACAAACTCGATCTAACCATTTCCATTCAAACCATAATGACCCACAATGAACGCACCATTTCAGAATATATCAGCAACCATACAAATTGATTCTAAGATCCGGAACCCATCACATTCTTATGGCGCATAGCAGACCATAAGTTACCGTTTCGGCTCTAAAGCTGACACTTATCCAAATTGTTCTCAAGATACCGGATAACTAAACCTTGCGAATGCAACCTCAAATTTCTTAACATTACCCAATGCGCATACCTGGTACAACCCGAATTTTTCGACACTAAGGACATATGTACTCATAAATCAATCTTTTAACTATCAAACTTTCCATTGTATTACCTCAATAACCCATAGTACTTCCAAAAGCATTAAAATCTTATAATCCCTTGCGCTAACATGCATAATCACATCGGATCCATAATATCCGAAGTTATTCCATCAATGTTGTTCATAACATGAAACACTTAGCACACCACGATCCCATCTCGGAAACACTGATAGCCATAACATACTAAGAATTTCTACAAATCCTTTCTCTAATACACACATTAACTCATTCACTGCAAAGTACTATGAAACTATCCAAAGGGCACCACACAAGCCACTTCCGATAAATCCAACATGTCGGTTATCTGAAATCTCACTTCTCACTCAGCCACTGGTCACAACTTCTTATCACTTACCCATTCCGTAAACTTACTTTCTCAAATCACACAACAATCACAAACTCATTCATTCCATACTAGACAACAATACCACCATTCACATAGATTAAAGTACTCCCAAGGGGGTACCTAATTCTTGCCACCCTGGACTAACACTAACCAATTCTCTTAGCCGTTAAATCAATTACCGTAAATAAAGAATCACCCCACACACTTTATACATTAGAGTTACCTTTCAACGCATCGGAGTCTAAACCGACTAAACTCTAAATCCAACGAAGCACATACTTGGACTACAATGACCTATTTTCCTCTACCAAGGTTCCCTTATTCCACCCCTTATTTTGAATTTCAAAATAATCCATATAACTCGAATCGGTTTAAGCCTCATCGCTGACTCACTAAATTAGAACGTCTCTATAGATTGCTGCGATACTTGCAGCCTGATTCTCATATCGTCATCATAGTGCACCAGCTGATTAGGTGGTAATGCGTATATAACGCCTGCTCCTTTCCATACCCCATATACATATAATACTTGCGTATATAACGCCTTCTGGTCACGGGTCAACATACATATATATATAAATGAATGTAATGCATGAATAACTGTATACATAAAACTGGACCCATGAACAGAAGGAATAATCATAAAGGGGGTACATGAACATCAAAGACTGAAATACTCCTAATACTTCTAAGAGTAGAGTAATATGAAATCTCGCTTACTCGCTTGTTGGATCACATCATAGGATCATGCCAAAAGAAGGAAAGGATAGCCTTAACATACCTCGATATATATCAAATCGTCCAACTCCTACTTCTTGACTTGTAAATCTGCAATTAAGATAACATAGACCTTCATTAGACTATGTACTTCACTTACTAACCTCCTTTAGATGCATAGAGAGCTTAACGAATCATGGACAACATTTCTCTCATAAGCTTAACAATCCTTCAACTTCTCATTCACTTTAATATCAACCATAACAACAATAACGACACTTATATATCAAAATATATTCCAATCCATTCCCAATCATCTCTTAAAATAACCCTAATTTACTATTTTGTCTTTCATCAACTTACCACTTTCACAACTATCCCCTCTTTATTTAGAATCACTAAAACTCTTGATACTCAACTTAAATACAAAGGTAGAAATCATTTACATACCTTGAGGGGTCAAGAATCCCAAGAACCACTTCAACTTCAACTCTCTAAACTCCACAACTTGAAGAAACCCTAGAAGCAACCTTTCTTCTTCACCATCTCGGGTTTACGGGGTCCGGGTCTTGTCAAATCCTCACTAATATGATGAAAAATATTGGAAGAGAATATATTAGGGTTTTTTGATTCTTGGAAATAGGAAAATATGAAATGAAGTCGTGACCCACATGTTTATACTTGGAAGCCAAAAAGGCTACAGCGGTTAGGTTCGACGAGCGGGTTGACGGCCCGTCGACATATCGACGGTCCATCGACCTGCGCCTGCAAAATGCAAAGCTGCGGGATCCCATCGGCGCCGCACGTCGAACATGTCGATGACCCATCGACGTTAACTGGTGTCCTGCAGATTTTTCTGGTTCAGTTAAGATCGCGTCAACTCGATTCACTTAACTTTTAGCTCTATAGATTGCCAGGAATATCTGCTACCCTCGTACACGGGTTAAGACATTTTCTACCTCCAAACTCGGGCTCGGGCCTCTATTCCAAGGGCATACCCGACTAGGAAACCATAGGTTCTACCACCACGAAAACGAGAGGTGTAACATCGCCCCTCCCTCTTAGGAACATTCGTCCTCGGATGTTCGAACAGCCCTGGGTTATAAAAATTTTGGCAGAGTTTCTCCTATACTTATACCAATCCGCCCTGCACACAGCAACCCAAAATAATTCCACACAGGGCCATACACTACAATATACAATACCATGGCCTCAAACGATCAATCACGATAACTGAAATGAAAACAATACCTGGGAAAAGTAATGCCTCCGACTGCACCTCCTGTACTGCTGGGAACAAATGCGGGTACTTAATCTTCATCGCTTCTTCCGCTTCCCAAGTCACTTCTTCAACATTCTTATTCCTCCACAAGACTTTAACGAAGGCTACATCCTTGGTTCGCAACCGACAGACCTGCCTGTCCAATATAGCCACTGGAACCTCTTCGTACGATAACTGCTCGGTCACCTGGATATCATTCATTGGCACAACTCTTGAAGGATCTCCGATACACTTACGAAGCATTGATACATGAAATACTGGATGTACCGATTCTAACTCAGAAGGCAATTCTAGTTCATATGCCATTGTGCCCACAATACGGATGACCTTATATGGCCCAATATATCGAGGGCTCAACTTACCCTTCTTGCCAAACCTCATTACTCCCTTCATAGGCGAAACTTTCAGGAACACCCAGTCGCCCATCTTGAACTTTAGCTTATATCGTCGATTATCCGCATATGATTTCTGTCGGCTCTGGGCCGTTAGCAACCTCTCCCTAATCACTTTCACCTTATCAACTGCTTGTTAAATTACGTCTGGGCCTAGCAACTGATTCTCCCCAACATCAAACCATCCTATGGGCGATCTACACCTCCGCCCATATAAGGCCTCATAAGGAGCCATACTGGAATGGTAACTGTTGTTATATACGAACTCGATAAGAGGCAAATGATCCTCCCAACTGCCCTGAAAGTCAAGCACACAAGCTCTAAGTACATCTTCAAGGGTTTGTATAGTTCGCTCTGCTTGCCCATCTGTCTGCGGGTGAAATGCGGTGCTAAAACTCACCTGAGTCCCCAATCCCCTCTGAAAAGACTTTCAGAATTTGGCTGTGAACTGTGCTCCCCTATCTGAAATAATTGCTTAAGGAATACCATGAAGTCGTACAATCTCCTTAAGATAAAGCCACGCATAATCCTCGGCTACATAAGTAGTCTTGACAGGCAAAAAGTGAGCTGACTTCGTGAGCCTATCAACTATGACCCATATCGAATCACACTTCCGCTGAGTACGGGGAAACCCTGTAATAAAGTCCATATTAATTACCTCCCACTTCCATGTCGGAATCTCCATAGCCTGCAATAGACCTCCAGGCTTCTGGTGTTCTATTTTGACCTGCTGACAATTCGAACACTGAGCGACAAATTCTGCTATATCTCTTTTCATACCATCCCACCAATAAACTTCCTTGAGATCATGGTACATCTTTGTTGAGCCTGGATGAATAGAATAACGAGAGTAATGTGCCTCCCCCATAACCTGCTGACGGAGTCCTGCAACGCTAGGGACACACAATCTACCTCGGCATCTGAGTACTCCATCACCTGTGATCACGAAGGGTGTCTTTTCTTTCTAAGGTGTTGTATCTCAGTAATGAACTAGAGCAGGATCTTCATACTGACGCTCCTTTATCTCAACTTCCAAGGATGATACCGCTGTGTATTGAACAGTAACCCCTGCATCACCTGAGTCTATCAATCGAACTCTGAGGCTAGCTAATCGATGAACCTCACAGACCATTTCTCTTTTCTCTTGCGGCACGTATGACAAGCTACCTATAGATTTATGACTGAGGGCATCGGCTACTACAATCGCCTTCCCGGGATGATACAGAATATCCACATCATAATCTTTTAACCTCTCCAACCATCGCCTCTGACGCAAGTTCAAATCTTTCTGCGTAAAGATGTACTGGAGACTCTTATTATCAGTATATATATCAACATGGACACCGTACAAGTAGTGCCTCCATATCTTTAAGGCATGAATCACTGCTGCTAACTCAAGATCACGGGTTGGATAATTCTTCTTGTGCTTCTTCAACTGCCTAGAAGCATAAGCGACAACCTTATCGTGCTACATCAATACACAGCCCAATCGAACACCGGAAGCATCACAATATACCACATAGTCATCTGCTCCTTTTCCGGAAGAGTCAAAATTGAGTGTTTCGAAGTTAGCTTATCCTTCAACGTCGAAAACTCTCGCTCACAAGCATCCGTCCATGGAACTTAGCCGATTTCTAAGTCAATTTGGTCAATGGGGCTGAAAGAGAGGAAAATCCTTCTACAAACCTTCTATAATAACCTGCCGAGCCTAAGAAACTACGTATCTCCATTGGTGCCGTGGGCCTTGGCCAATTCTTCACAGAATCAATCTTTTGGGCATCCACTCTAACGCCTTCCTCTAAAATAATGTGACCCAGAAAAGCCACAGAGTTCAACCAGAACTCACACTTAAAAAACTTGGCATACCACTCTTTACCTCAAAGAATTCCAAGCACTGTCCGCAGATGTTCTGCATGATCGGCCTCTGACGGCGAATAAACCAGAATATCATCTATAAACACAATCACGAACAAATTTAGGAAGGTCTGAATACACGATTCATCAAATTCATGAATACGGCTGGGGCATTAGTTAGCCCGAAAGACATAACACGGAACTCATAGTGGTTATATTTTATCCGGAATGCTGTCTTTGGAATGTCTTCTTCCTTCACCCTAACCTGGTGGTATCCTGACCTCAAGTCTATCTTCGAGAAATACTTGGCGCCTTGCAACTGATCAAATAAATCATCAATCCTCGGGAGCGGATACTTATTCTTTACAGTCACTTTATTCAATTGCCTATAATCAATACACATTCTCAAAGAGCCATCTTTCTTTCTCACAAATAACACCGGCGCTCCCGACGGTGATGTACTAAGCCTGATAAAGCCCTTCTCAAGCAAATCTTTCAACTGCTCCTTCAATTCCTTCAACTCCGCAGATGCCATCCTATAAGGAGGAATAGATATTGGCTGAGTGCTTGGCAATAGTTCAATAGCAAAGTCAATCTCCCTCTCTCGGGGAATGCCTGGGAGCTCATCTGGAAATACTTCTGGAAACTCATTAACCACAGGAACAGACTGAAGAGTCGGCGACTCTGCTTGCACATCTTGAACTCGAACTAGATGAAAAATATACCTTTTTCTGATCATCTTCTCCGCCTTAAGGTAGGAAATAAACCTACCTCTAGGTGAAGCAGCATTGCCCTCCCACTCTAGGACTGGCTCGCCTGGAAACTGAAATCGAACCATCTTTGCTCTACATTCAACATTAGCATAACAAGAAGGTAACCAGTCCATGCCTATAATAACAACAAAATCAATCATATCTAACTCAATCAAATCTGCTACAGTGTGGCGGTCACAAACAATGACAATGCAGTCCTGGTATACTCGCTTAGCTATAACCGGATCACCGACTGGCGAGGACACCTCGAAAGTTTTGATCAACTTAGGCTCTACCCCAAACTTGCCAACAACAAATGGTGTAACATATCATAAAGTGGAACCTGGATCAATTAGTGCATAAACATCATGGGAGGAAATCGATAATATACCTGTAACAACATTAGGAGACGTCTCGCGATCCTGTCTACCAGCCAATACATACACGCGGTGCTGAGGACCACTCGAGATGGATGCTCCACTCCTCCCTCTACCTCGCCCTGCTGGCGTCTGAAAAATTTGCCCTGAAGGGCGCACTACAGAAGAAGAGCCAGCCACAGACCCTTAGGCTAAACTATACCTGTACCCATCCTCATCGGGCACTCCCTCGCCCTGTGGCCTAGCTGGCCACAAACATAACAACCATCTGACCCCAGTCGACACTGACCGGCGTGTAACTTGCCACACTAGGCACATCGCGACAAAGGGGGTCTCATCTGGCCTGACTCCGATCTGTACTGAGAGCCTGATGCTCTAGAACTCTGGCCTGCTCCGAAATAAGGAGACCGGTCAAATCTCGGACCTGAAAATCGCCGAGATGCACTCCCTGCTGAATGGAAAGGATGTCGGGGATGCTGCTATCTCTGTCTTCCTTTAAACTCACCCCCACTATCAAAAGATTTGGACCTCTTACCATGGCCCCGGTCACGATCACGATCTGTCCTATTCTGGCGCTTACGATCCTCTAAATTCTGTGCATATGCCTGTATACGGGAGATATCCATGCTTGGCTGTAATGCGGCAGTCGTACAAGCATCAATCAAATGTGGCCCTAGACCAGCCACAAAATGATGAGCTCTATCCTCCATCTCGCCACCATGGGTACCGGAGCATACTGGCCATAGAATCGAGAATACACGTAATACCCCCGGACACTACCGCGCCGCGCTCAATACGTAAGAATCTATCGCTCGGGCTCGCGACCTCGGGAGGCAAATAATGGCGGATAAAGGCATGCGAACTCTCTCCACACGGCTTGAGGGCATTCTCTCCCTAGATAACTCCCAAGTCTCGATACCACCGTACCGCAATATCACGCGGCTTATACGAAGTCAACTCTACGGACTCGACCTCATCTGCATGCATAACCCTCAAAGTCCTCTACATACCATCAATGAAATCCTGGGAGTCCATATTCTGCTTTACCACAGAAAACTCTGGAGGACCTAACCCAAGGAAGGTCTTAACCCTCGAATTACCAGTCCCATCGGCCTGGTCAACACCAACTCCCTGCCGCTGAGCCTGGGCGACTACTAATCTGGTCAACAATCGTACGACATCTCGCACATCCTGGCCTGGTGCATCCGGCTGAGGAACTGGGGCAGGTGCTAGAGGCGGTGTGTGCGATATCTTAGACGGCCCCTCACTCTGAATCTCATCCTGGGCTCTCGTGGCCTGTCGAGTGCGGCTAGTGGCCTCACCTGTGGCTTTCTTGCCATTCTGGGCAGCTGTAGCTTTCTTGGGAGGCATCGCTGAAATCATAACAATTTATCAGAAAGCGAATGCCTAACACATGGCTCTACCGCACAATCTAGGAGAGAAAGAATGACATCATCCTAAATGTCTTGTAGCCTCCTGTTTATAAGTGTGGTGCACAACACGCCCATAAATAAGACTCTACTAGACACGGTCTGTAGACAATCCTAGGACAGAACAACTCTGATACCACTTCTGTCACGACCCAACTCGATGAGCCGTGACGGGAGCCTGACCTCTAGCGACCAAACACCCCTAAATACTTATCTGAAACATACTGAACATCAAAGGCCCATGAATGGCACAAACTAATCTCATAAAAAGGAAACATCAGAACTCTGTACAATCTGCATACATATATACACAATATGCGGAAGAATAGTGCAAGCCATCTAGGCTGCTACATATACTGTACACAAAAGAATAGAAGCCGACAAGGCTACACCATCTGACTACTACATACAACTGTCTGTTATGCCCTATTTTTAACGGGTTAAAACTAGTTCACAACTTATAACTATGTTTCCTCTGGTTTTGTAAATTTTCAGAGTCGCCACCTAATTTTAGGAAAATATTAGGAAACCATTCGTAAAAATGTAAACTCCGCTTTAGTCTTTGAAACACAAGAGATTCTAGGTAAGGTTTTATTTACCCCGAGGGGAAGGTGTTAGGCATCCTCGAGCTCGTCCGAGGACGATGCTTTAAACTTAGTTTAATTAATACTAGAGGGAGATTATTATTTCTTATTTATTATCACCTATTTGAAGAATTGCGGGAAAGAAAACTACTCTCTCAAAATATTCGTGTAAAAGAGGGTTTTAAAAGTAACATGGTAAATACTTATTTTATAAAGGAAGTAGTTAATGATAATGTATGCATGAGGAAGGTATGTGACATTTATTTTATATAAGGATAGTTCGTATAGATATAGAATAAGGAGATGTATATTTTAAGGAAATAATATACTTGTGACATGTATACCCCAGGTGTATACTTAAAAATAGTTATTGATAACATGATAATACTTATATATATGCATATTATGAAGAGACGATTAAAGGAATTGACGAAAGTAAGATAGTATAGGTATGATACGTGTTTATGAAGATAGTATATAGGTATATTCACGTTGAAGGAAAATAATTAATACGGGATGTATCCACGTATGTGATGAGAAAAATAATTAAAAGAATACATGTGAAATGATATCTTTGTATAAAAGCAGAGTATATACCTTGTAGTTTTCGAAAAATACTTGGGCCACTATACCTGGGTCCTAATATGATTTCTCATTTAAACTTAATGAACCTAACCTGTTCAAATGTGTTAGCATAAAAATAAAAAAAATAAAAAAATGGAAAATGGTTACCTATAAAACACGCACCTTATCCTTTTGAAACCCCCATTTAAATCGCCGCTCATTTTGTTAAAATGGGTTTAAAAAGGGAACGTTAATTAACTAAAAAAAAAAAAATTCCGCCTTCTCTATTAGCTAGAAAACGTTTATAACCTGTGAAATACGCAAGCTAAATGGAGTCCAAGATTTAATTCTAAAGGAAAGCGTCCAACGACAAAATTCGGCCATTTATGAATTCACAGACAAGCAGGAAATAAAATCTTATCAACACAAACCCATAAAAAAAAAATGTTAGTCAAAGGGTGCAAATAACGTATAATAATACAAAAGATATAAAATTTTTAAGAGAGGAAGAGGGACGAAGACTCGAGACGAAGGCTAAGGACTGCCTAATGTGAGCCAACGAGCTGCCACTGGTTGCTCTCTAATTCTAGGCAAAATTAGAGTTGAGCCACAACTCCAACAAACTCCCATAGTGTTCATGTAAAAAGAAAGAAAAGAAAAGGATTAGGTACAATTCTCGATGATTAATAACAACAAAAACTTAACTGAAACATCATATAATCTGGAAGGAATCACAACTATCATAAACCAATCATAACAGCCAGAATTATCTCTAGAGCATACATGATCAAAGAGGAATACGAGACACATGTGTGAATTCTATAACTCTATTCAAACCTACTTCATTTGAATACCGGTTGTTGGTTTGTATTTTCGGATAAATTGGGGGGTATTTAATTACGAGGTGTGCCTTAAACTAATCTTAACAGTAAGAATTCACCATACTAGATTGGTATCTCGAGCATATGTGAATCGGATAGACGAAAGGAACACAAAAAAAAGAACCTTTTTGGTCTTGCCATCGAGTTGAAAACAACAGTTAAAGTTTTGCCACAATTACAAGTATAAAAAAAACAACTCCAGCAACTCAAACCAGTCATAACAGCAACAATTCATCATCCTAAATTGGAAACATTCTTAATCAAAACAAAATAAGCACATTAGTTAACTAGTTTAAGTAGTTTTTAACTTCGGAGAAAACAAGAAGTATAAACAGACAGCACTTTAAGTATCCCAAGTTGTCAATCAAACCAATATAGAGGTGGTATTACCTATTTGCTAAGCATGAACAAAATACAGTATTAACTCAAACTTCAGGATGTATTACTGAGATCCTACACTTTCTACGTTCATGTAGATAAATACTTGTTTAGTAATAATAAAGAACAATACGACCTCACTCTTATCCAAGTTGTGATGCTTGTAAACGCAAACGTCTAATTACGAACATAAGTATATTCGAACAGCAAGATCGAACAACTACTAGTTTCGACCAGATATTCTTCAACTATTTCAACTTCTCGTTAGTCTACTGGTGACATAGCACTTTACAGATGTTTATTAATGGTTATCAAAACAGACCTAGATAATCGATTATAAAATCAGAACAATCCCATAGTACATTTGATACAACTATATTTACACTATGGGGCTGAAAATGGGACAAGTCGAGGGGATTAAGTCCATCGATATGACTATATTAGAAACATGATTCGCCTTTTTGCAGTGAACACTAATACGGGTTCATTAAATCAAATGATCAAGTATCATGAAAATAATAGATATAATCGGGGTGGAACAACTTTAATAAGACCAATCCGTCGAGTTTGTTAACACTAAGTAGCTTAATGAACTTTCGCATTCAAATTCATGGCTCTATCCTTGAAGCCATTAAACTCTAGTTTTAGCTAAGGTGATAAATGAGTTCATATCTTACAAACAAAACCCGGCAAACAAGAGATAGATCTTTCAAGCATTTATATTGGGAAGCAACACAGTCTGGACTTATACATGTAAATGGTTCATATCCTGTACCTATTCCAAGCATTATCGATTGGTAATTTTACGAACTATATAACCAGGCTTTTAAGTGCATAATCCTAGTGAAGAGAAGCAGTCAGTCCCAAAAAAAAGGAGGACAAAGCAGTTGACTCAAGGAAAAGAAGAGACTTTACTTGTTTAAATTATAAATTTTCTATTAGCTAAAGAGGAGACAAACCGGGCTCAATCCTCGAAATAGAAGAAAAACACTAATCTCAAAGCCACACTCCCAAGTTCATACCAAGTGTTAAAACTAAGTTTCTACTTATTAGTTGAAGCACAACCTGTGTTCTCTAAAGAAAAAGATTAGCACTTTAAACAAGGAGTGCAACACCTAATTTTGATCAAAATCTCCAGGAAGACAACTTAGCCCAGGCAAATTCATTCTCGTATTGCTTTAAAGGAAAAAACATATTGGAAATAAAAGATGGAAACATTTTTCAGGTAGAGAGTAAACTAGTTTAAGGATTTGACTAACTAAATCACCAACGACTCTAAACTAAATGAACATGGAGACTGATCTTTGAATGAAAGATTCAGATTTGAGCCTACGCCTATTCACGTTCACAAACCAAAAAAAATAATCCAGAAGCAGTAACCTTAAAAAAAAAAAAAAGAAAAAAAAAAAGCCTTTTGTTTGGTTTATGAGCAGGTTTTTAACTAAAATGGCAATAATGGATTCACATAAACACTTCAAAGAAGAATTTGGATGAGCGACAGAGTTATTCCAACAATTACATGTTTGACAGATTAAATCTTCACATATCGGTAACTTTTGGTTTGACCAAAAATGATAAATCTTTTTTTTTTTTTCAATCCAAACAGTGACTTTTTTAACCCGAAAACAGTAGCTTTTTAGTCAAAAAACAGTAGCTTTCTTTTTATATCAAAATAGTAACTTTTACTTAAAAATAATAACTTTTCCTCACGAACAAAACATCACCCTTTTATTTGATCGAACTTAGTAACCTTAGATAGACTAATTCAAAAAACCAACTCCAACTACAAACAAGATCAACCCGGAACAAGTGTGTCAAGTGTTCCCAGAAATAGTCCCAGCCAAACAGAAATATCAACATAGCAGTTTAGACTTAAACAACCAACAAAATGAAACTGAAACCAACAAAGTGAAAGCTGAAACAGATGGGTTAACAACAGGCACTAACTCAGCTAATTTTGGAGACGACATTACTCAAAGAAATAATAACTCAAGATAAGAGTGCAGTCCCCATAAACATGATTTCTAGTGCGACAGGTCTCACTCTTCAAATAAACCTATTGGAAAACAGCTTATTCCCAAAACCTGGCAAGATTTATCACACAGCAAATGCAAGTAACAGCGACATGTAGCAGTAGTAATGTCTTTTTTGCTTCCATTCAATATGACAGCTTTCAAAAGATAGCATAACACATGCTGAAACAACAAGCTGTTCGGCCAAAATAATATAGCACAACAGCATATCCACAGAGAAACAATAACAATGATAGCAAGTGTTTCCCTCAAAATAAGGTAATAAACTTTTACTCCAAAATGCAGCATCTGCTTGCAGTGCTTTGTAGCTAGGAGTTTACTCATAAAGCAATCAGAGACGCCCCCCCAAAAACCAGCAACAAACCGAAGCAATAGCAATTTTCATCAAACAACACCTCAAAGGAAACAGTATCTCAGGAACATTTGGGGTTTGAACATCCCCCAATTCATGCAAAGTAAAGAGAGGGTAAAGAATGAGTATCAATACTTCCTTATGTTCTAACCAATTAAATCAACTTAAAGGAATGCTGAATAATCAATCATTAGAAGTGGTTTAAACTTAAAACTAATCCTTATCATTAAGCAAAGCACAGGAGTTGAAAGATAGGACAGCAAAGGGGGGCTACCACCCCCTTATTTCCAATGCCGCACAAGATCCAAAGGTTTCTAGAACCTTGGCATGGCAGGCAAACCTCAAGCTTCCCTTGACTTTCAAATGTTTCAACCAACACACATAATGGAGTAGGATCAGGCAAGCACGCACTTCAATTGATGAACTAACATGAAGGTATTTGATCACTTAGTTTAGCACAAACAACCCTTTAACATTTAAGCAGAACAAAGCTCAAATCAAATCCACAAGATTATCCGGTATCTTATCATTTGGAAACAACTAATTCAAAAAGGGGTCGGGGTAAATTACAGTATACAAGCAGAGACTAAGCATTCTCTACATTTTTTAACCAAATAAAAGTTTCACATTCCTCAAAAAGACAGAATAGTTCCACAATATGTGAATGAGGCCAATTTCCCAAATTAATCCCCACATATGCAAGATAATCACCTTAGATAAGATTTGACAGCATATGCCTAGTCTTGGCAAGCTTGTTTAGCTAGTATTTAGATCTTAGTATTCATTTCTTCAAGTTAATCCCTATATTAAACTAATCCTTGTTTGTCACCTATTATCCACATATAGGTATAGTTTCTTTTTTAATCATAACAAGCTAATACGTGAAACTAATATATCAAGACTAAGTTAATCAACTAAATCTTAACACAAACCCATGAGTTAAATAACTAATTCATATGTTAAATCAATTAAACATTTTATATGTTGATTACTTGAAAACTAAAATTTACTCTAAATCAATTCGAGCTATACAAACAGGCATTCAGTAATACTGGACTACTACTACTAATCTGCTATGTATTTTTCAGCTAAAACAATAGCTAAATTATACTAACAAGTATAACAAACATTAATAACTAGACGAGATTAAACCTAAAGGAGGCATGTTAAATAGAACTTAAACCAAAACATAATGATGCGTACTAAAGCAAGTTTAAACAGCAACCAAGCTAAACAACAAATTTCAATACATAAACATATAGACAGATTAAAAATAACCCAAATATAAAGTAAAGGGATGGGATTTACCCTTTTGTCGAGTAGCGACGGGGTTAAACAAGTATTCGACGAACTTGGTCGTTCTACACTAATTTACAATAAAACGAAGGGAGAACACATTCTAGCCAACCAAATAAACGACGAGAACTACTTGAACGACTACATTACAAAATCGAAGACGAAGAGAGGACGAGTATGATTACCTTCTTCGGGACAGCGAACTGAGGCTATTTGTCGTCGTCGAGTCCCCGAATCCGCTCGAAAGTTTGTCGTTTCAGCCGAGAACCACCAAAATTATGCAACCAAAACTTTACGAGTTAAAACGAGATTTTTTCTAAAAAAAAGACTGCGAATTTTACTGGTTGCGAAGGCTTATGAAAAGAAAGGGACTTTCAACTATCTAGAGAACTTATAAAGTAATCAGATTTTTCTCAATTGTTCAACTCGTTTTTTTTCCTTTTTTTTTTTTTTTTTCACTCCTTGAACTTAAGGAGGATTTTTAACTATCAAGAGATTTATAAAAAATTGAGAAAAATTGGAGGGAAAAAGAAGCACATGACCGGCCATGTGCATGGTTATATATATATATATATAAGGGATGAATTATAAGACACAAGTCATTATTTTCAACTTAGGAAATTTCAAGAAGGTTGGAGAGAAAGAAAGAAAAGAGAGAGGGGTAACCATTCGGCCAAGCAAGCTGGCCGAATATGGTCCCTTAAGTTTGATGGTGGAAAGTGATTTTCTCCTTGTTTCCTACTAAGTAAAAGGTTCTTATTAACATGAGCTAGTTGTTGGAACAAGAAAATCCTCCGTTGATGCTATAACTACTTCTAGCCGAGAAGAGGTGTTGAAAGAAAAAGGTAAGGTTCTATCCTTCTCTACATGGTTTATAGGTGTTTATGTATGTTGTGATATGTAGAAAGGAATGAAGTTCATGAAATCATGGTATTGTATGGTGTGGCCGTGTATATGTTGTATGATATAGAAGTGAAAAACTAATTTATTTAGCATGTTTGGAGTATGTATTATAGATGGTTTGTGTATGTTTGGCATGTAGAAATGAATGGACTTCATGGAAATTATGCATGTTGAAGACTAGGCCGTGTAGGGCATTTTGGTATGCAAGAAATGAACTAATGTCATTTAGTATTTTGCTTGTCGTGGTTGTGAATTTCATGGTGTAAAATGAATGTTTGATGACTTATGTTGAAGTTGTGGTGTTGCGGGTACATTTTGGAGAGCAATATAGATTTTTGTGTGCATGAGAATAATGATCGTTAGCATGCGGATTGGTGATACGGTTTATGAAATTGAAAGAAAGAAATGTGTTGTTATTATTCTTATTGAATTGGAAGGTGTTGGCGAAGTAGTATGTTGATTGAATTGTTTTGAAAGTCATATGAATCGAATTGAATCGAATTGAATATGAATTGAATGTTGTTAGTAAGATTGTTGGCATTGTTGTTGATATTGTGGCGAGTTTCATTCTCGGGTTGTTGTTGTTGAATTGGGCCGAGTTAGAATCTCGGGATGGCGCATTTACGGGAAATCTTTCAGCCGAAATTTTGGTAGACAAGAGTTACTTTGAGAATGTACTTCTAAATGCTCTAATTGAGTTTTGGTAAATGTGACCAATTTGTAGATTTTGGTGGAGTTGGAACTTGAATTTGGAGTCACGCATGAGGCGGAAAAGGTATGTAAGACTTCACTTTCCTTTCTTGGCATGTCTTAGACGTAGTAGGCTTGAATACGGGCCTCGGGGACAATCCCTTTCCTAGAAATCCGAGATTGAAAATTAGTTACTATTCATTCAGTAAGATTGAAGTAAATGTCCATGAATGGTTGAAAGTAAGGTCTAAACACTTAGAACTTGCATGATTAACACCCGACCACCCTACAGCTCTCATAAGTAATGTCATGAAACGCCTTATACGTAAAGCGTGTACACCACCTCATTTGATCCGAGGTGGGCCCACTATCCCCGAATTCTCTCCTATTGTTCCATTAGGCTTATTTCCGTACTATAGTCAATGGAAGTTCTTGGTTATCGTCCCGACTGCCAAACAATAGCTGTTTTAACCAAACCCTTGACCCCAATGAGTGATTTTCCTTACTAAAAGTTTACAAATGTTTTCCAAAGTATTCATTTTTCTCCAAAAACCAAGTTTTATAATATTGAAAGCCTTAATGACTAAGACAACGATTATGGTTCTATGATGATAATGACGATGCCAGAGATGAGAAAAAGTATGATGAACATGTCAAGGATATGTTCTTACGACGGATATGACGATATGGAATGTTAAGCTACTTCTTGGGTTTCTGGCTCTACTTATGAGCGATATTTTTTTCCTAAGATTCCAAAGTACACGAAATGTTATCGTTCGTAACCCTACCTCTACGTTGTTCATGATGTTGCTTTTCATTGATAGTCTCGCCTTAAAGTACTCGTTCCCTCAGGGTGAGACAAAGCGATCCCGGTTAATCCATAATGTAATCGGAGGTCACCGACCTTACGTCACTCCGATAGACACATGACCTTCCTTGGGCTCCCATGCATGCTGTTTATATGATAATGTATATGATACATGATATTGATGAATGTACATGTATATGTGGGGAATGGGGAGGACCGTGTCCACCGATTCGGTGGCTTATCATCCGGACGCGGGATGCCGGACGCGGGATATGGGAGAGCCGTACGCGGCGTCTGTTTATGTGATGTATGATATATATATATATATATATATATATATATATATATATAATATGTTACACTTGGGACACTGTTGGGGAGGGGGGTGGGAGAGCCGATGAATTCGGCGTCTGTAAATGCGAGTAAAAAGTACCGTTTTTCGAAAGGTATCTGTATTCTATGTACAAAAATAAGGAACACCGTGTTCAGAAAAAAAAGCTAGGCATGCATGGCCTCCGCTGCTCCGAGTGGCACTCACATGTACGGTTACTCCTTTATCCTATGATACGGTCTATGCTTCCATACGATTATTACTGCGCACGAAGTTACGCTTTTACACGTGATATGTTCCATATGTACGAATCATGACTTCCCATGATATGTCTCGTGTGTACGAATACTCTCTTTTTACATGATATGCTTTCTGAAATTTCTTACTATGTTGTCCTTTGTTCATGTCTTACATACTCGGTACATTGCTCGTACCGACCCCTCTCTCTTCGGGGGCCGCGTTTCATGCCGCGTGTGCACACCCGTATGGGTTAAAGTTAATATAGAAGATGTTCCGGCGAAGTTGGCAAGCTCCATTTGGCCCTCGGAGTGTAGCCGAGTCGTAGCACACGTGCCAAGATTTCTCGATTACGGTTAGAGACTTTGCGTACGTAGTCGTGGGTACTGTGAGTCGATGCCGTCGGTGGCTTCATAGGCCAATGTGTCGCCTTTGTATTATGATATAAGTGTTATACAGCTACAAATTCGATTTGCTCGGAAAGCAACAGAAAGAATATTTTTAGTAAGCTTTGTCATGTGTATTTGACTTAGAGAAAAAAAAAATTTACGCATGGAATAAGAGTCAGAGGGTTCGCTCGGCCCTAGGTAAGGGTCGGGTGCCCATCACACCCTGATCCAGATTGGGGTGTGACACTTTACTGGAACGAAAGCTGTAGAAAGGATGGGATAGGGCCCCGTCATACCCACATGCATACACATCTCAAAAAGGGCATATCAAAACCGACCGTAGCTCAAGGATCGAATGGAGCGTACCGACCATTAGCTCGATCCAGCGGTCCCTATCGGCGGAACCATCCGTTGCTCCACATACCGCGGAGCATGAACGGCAACATCCCCCACAACGGGGAGTCAGTACGGATAATGTACTGAGCATGTAAAGCATAAGAGCAACATCATATATATATATACACACACACACACACACACGCGGGCACACACGTACGGGAATCATGGATAAGATGCGAACTCCATATATATATGTTTCGAAATAATAAGATCCGAATGCATGTACTTGTATGAACTAGTATACGCACCGAATACGCGTAAACCTATATATAAGCGACAATGCCTGCGCGGGCGCATAATATGCATGCTCATGCCTATCAATGAAGGTCATACATCTGTGTATATGTGCGTATATAACCCCTGGTATATGCGCGTATATAACGCCTGGCTTTTTTCTCATATCACATCGGCCTCTTGCGGCCATCATCATATACATTGCTACGATACTTGCGGCCTGATTCTCATGTCGTCATCGTAGTGCACCAGCTGATCAGGTGGTAATGCGTATATAACGCCTTCTCCTTTCCACACTTCATATACATATAATACTTGCGTATATAACGCTTTCTGGTCACGGGTCAACATACATATATATATAAATGAATGTAATGCATGAATAACTGTATACATAAAACTGGACCCATGAACAGAAGGAATAATCATAAAGGGGGTACACGAACATCAAAGACTGAAATACTCCTAATACTTCTAAAAATAGAGTAATATGAAATCTCGCTTACTCGCTTGTTGGATCACATCATAGGATCATGCCAAAAGAAGAAAAGGATAGCCTTAACATACCTCGACGTGTATCAAATCGTCCAACTCCTACTTCTCGACTTGTAAATCTACAATTAAAATAACATAGACCTTCATTAGACTATGTACTTCACTTACTAACCTCCTTTAGATGCATAGAGAGCTTAATGAATCATGGACAACATTTCTCTCATAAGCTTAACAACCCTTCAACTTCTCATTCACTTTAATATCAACCATAACAACAATAACAACACTTATATATCAAAATATATTCCAATCCATTCCCAATCATCTCTTAAAATAACCCTAAGTTACTATTTTGTCTTTCATCAACTTACCACTTTCACAACTATCCTCTCTTTACTTAGAATCACTAAAACTCTTGACACTCAAATTAACTACAAAGGTAGAAATCATTTACATACCTTGAGGGGTCAAGAATCCCAAGAATCACTTCAACTTCAACTCCCTAAACTCCACAACTTTAAGAAACCCTAGAAGCAACCTTTCTTCTTCACCATCTCGGGTTTACGGGGCCCGGGTCTTGTCAAATCCTCACTAATATGATGAAAAATATTGGAAGAGAATATATTAGGGTCTTCTGATTCTTGGAAGGAGGAAAATATGAAATGAAATCGTGACCCACATATTTATACTTGGAAGCCAAAAAGGCTACAGCGGTCAGGTTCGACGAGCGGGTCGACGGCCTGTCGACATGTTGACGGTCCGTCGACTTGCCCGTCGACCTGCGCCTGCAAATGCATAGCTGCTGGATCCCATCGACGCCGCACGTTGACGGTCCGTCGAACATGTCGACGACTCGTCGACGTTGACTGGTGTCCTGCAGATTTTTCTGGTTCGGTTTAGATCGCGTCGACTCGATTCGCTTAACTTTTATAGATTGCCAGGAATATCTGCTGGTACCCTTATACACGAGGTAAGACATTTTCTACCTCCAAAATCGGGCTCGGGTCTCTATTCCAAGGGCATACCCGACTGGAAAACCATATGTTCTACCACCACGAAAATGAGGGGTGTAACAAGGAGGAACTTTTTTAAATTGCAGCAACTGAAGCAAAGGAGGACTGTTGAATATTGCTTTCAATTACTGCAGTAATTTTCTTGAGTGTTGAATATTGCTTTCAGTTACTGCAGTAATTTTTTTGTTAGAATAATAAGTAGATTAGTTCTAGGATGAGTCTACTTTATTTGAATTTAAATTTTAGAAAGAGATTAGGTTGTTTTTATTAGGATTTTAAAATTGTTGTGCAGAATTTCTGTTGTTCAATTGCCCATTTAAAGCCCCTTTATGCTCAATAAAATAATGGAGAAACTTTTTCAATTAACACTTTCAAACCTTTTTGCTGCCCCATCTTTTAAAAAAACAACAAATAATGTAGGTTATCTGCTATGAAGCTGATCTGATAATGTAAATATGAGTTTAATACTTACTCAATGCATAAGAGGAGTTAGTACTGTTAATGAAAAAATTACTCATTTATTCAATTTATACATGCTTTAAATGATGAAACGTCCTTAACAATGTGAAATATTCAAATCCAAAGGTAAAACATGTCAAATCCAAGCCAAGCATACTGCTATAGCTGAATATTTCCTTCCAAATGAGTTACTGAGTCAAAATTACTATTTGTAACGGAGACTGGTGTCAAAGGTTGTTCATCGAAACTAGTTCTCTAGTCCTCTATTTAATACCAGAAAATGAGCATCAACCACTTTCTTCCATATAACTTGGCTTTCACTGCTCTACTTCTTCTCTTCAACTTGTCGGATGTCATTTTCGGAATTTATGCAAATGGTGCAATCAAAGTGAGTATATCAATATTAGTTAATCTGCAATTTCTTTTGGTTATGGTTACATAATATTAATGACATCTCAGGCAATTAGTTCATTATGGTAAAACTAATGGTATCACAAATGACTGTTAAATATAAAGGTTCATATTGTTTACATGGGAAGAAGGCAACATGATGATGCAGAACTCACAACATCAGCTCACCATCAATTACTTACTTCTGTCCTTGGAAGGTAACTAAGAAATGACCAACACATTGATTTCTCCTAATTAATATATGTGCAAGACAATTTAGTTCCAACTTCATGTTTTCTCCTGCTAAAGTCCAGAAGCAGCAAGAGATTCAATCATCTACAGTTACAAACATGGTTTCTCTGGCTTCGCAGCCAAGTTAACAAAATCTCAAGCCAAAAAGATTGCAGGTAAATGATTGTACTACTTTGTAACCTCTCTACTTCTAGCTAGTTAAAGTAGGACTTTGAAAAGGTTAAAGATGATGACATACTTGTTGGTTAAATTTGGCGTATAAAAGCTTAACTGTTATTACTATAGTTAAGTACTTGGATTCAGTGATTCACACTATAGTTAAGCTTACCCCTCATTGAATTTGTTGCAGAGTTACCTGATGTAGTCCATGTGGTTCCGAATCACTTATACAAGTTGCACACAACAAGAAGCTGGGATTACCTTAGCCTTTCCACATTTTCTCCACCAACAAACCTCCTTCATGAAGCCAACATGGGAGATGGTATCATCATAGGTGTCCTTGATACAGGTGAAACTCTTTCTTTAATCCTTTCATTAATGCATTCATAAAGACAGGAATTTCTAGTAGAAAGTACCAAATGCAGTACAAAGTCACTTGTTATGTTTTCAAAACTATAAATTACGTACTCACCCAAAATGCAGGAATATGGCCAGAAAGTGAAGCATTCAATGACAAAGGCCTTGGGCCAATCCCTTCAAAATGGAAGGGCCACTGTCAGTCTAGTAAAAACTTTGATCCAGCTAAGGCATGTAACAGGAAACTAATTGGAGCAAAATACTTTTTAAAAGGTTTAGAAGCAGAGCTTGGACGGCCGATAATCAAGGATCCAAATTTTCTTAAGAATGAGTTCGTGTCACCAAGGGATAAAAATGGACATGGCACACACACATCAAGCACCGCAGGTGGCTCCTTCGCACCAAATGCCAGTTACCACGGACTTGCTTATGGTACAGTTAGGGGTGGTGCACCCAAGGCTCGGCTTGCTATGTACAAGATGTGTTGGTACTGGCCTACTGGAGGATGTTACTTTGCTAATATAATAAAGGCTATTGATGAAGCAATTCATGATGGAGTTGATATTTTATCACTATCCCTTGGCATACCTACTCCTCAGTACTCTGATGTTGATATGCGCAGTGGCGTTGCTTTTGCATCTTTCCATGCTGTCATAAATGGAATCATAGTCGTTTGTTCGGGAGGAAACGATGGGACAATTCCCCAAACAGTAGAAAACACAGCACCATGGATCCTAACTATGGCAGCTTCTAGTATCGATAGGTCCTTTCCTACACTCATTACATTAGGCAACAACCGGACTTTTGCTGTAAGTTCTCTTTCTTAATTGAAGATAATATGTTCTCTTTCTTAATTGAAGATAATATACTTAAGAAGGAAAATAAAACAAACATCTAGAAGGAATATAGGGTCAATCCCTTTATACTGGAAAGGAGACTGGTTTTATCATCATCGTACATCCAGAGAGCTTTGATTTTGAATATGATCGGTATGTTCTTAATAAGATATTGTAATTCATCCACAAATCCCTAATTAAACAACTTGTTTTTCTTGTTTTTGCCATTTTTAGGGCTAATTTTGTGTGTTCATTGGGGATTTTAGTTTATAACTTTATTGCCGAGCTAAAATAACGTGAATTCATGGATTTTGAAGATATTGTTACACCTTAAATACAAATGATACATGGGCAACTGGAAAAGTGGTGCTTTGCTTCCTGGTTAAAGGAGATGAGTTCGAATTAGGAACAACTCTACAAGTTGTCCAGGAGGTTGGCGGCTTGGGATTGATTGTTGCTAAGAATCCAACCAGAACCTTGGATTATTATCTTCTGACTTTCCCAGTATTGGAGTAAGTTTTGATGTTGGAGCTCAATTACTCGATTACATTTGATGTTCCAGTTAGACGAACATATCCGATTCTTTTTCCTTTTGCTAAGAGAAGAGAAATCTTAAATCACTTTGTTTGGTGCTTAAAACTATCATTAAAAAATAATGCAGGAAGCCACAAGTAAATCTGAGTCCTACCAGAACTCATGTTGGAAAACCTGTTTCAACACATATTGCATCCTTCTCATCTCGAGGTCCCAATTCTGTTGCCCCTGCCATACTTAAGGTATGACTATTTGGGCATAACCAAGTTGCACACATTGTGGCACTCATGAATTCTAATACTGCATCAATAACAAATACAACACCTATGCTTTAATTCCAAGTAAGTTGGGGTTCACTTGCACTCAAGGGTGTGACATAGTGAATAATAAAATGTGTTGAGAACCATGAGGTCTCAGGTTCATATCCAGCAGAGTCAAAAACGCTAGATGATTTCTTCCCATCTGTCCTAACCATGGTGGATAGAGTTACATGGTACCTGTTGCAAGTGGTTGAGGTGCAGGCAAGCTGACCCAAACACCGTGGTTATTGAAAAAAAAAAAAAAAAAAAAAAATAAATAATAAGTTGGCATTTTGTGCACTTTATTTTTGAAATGTATGAAAGTAAATTTTCAATGTTGAAAGAAAACCAGAAGTTTTCTATACTTTTCACTAGTATATAAATCACAGATAAGACTAAAACACTCAAAGAAAACATAAATACCTAACAAATTAATGTGGGCAAAACATAGTCTTAACTAATAGGTATCACCTATATAGATATTTTTCCTACATTCTACTGTATTTTTTTCTAAGTCTGTGTGAATTCCAACAAAACATAGGTCTTTCGAGACGAGTTCCTTCTACGTAATTTTCGGTCTACCTCGTTCCCTTTCAACACCTTCACTCACCATGGTTTTGCATCTACAGACCGATGCACTTGGAGATCAACTTGGACATGACCAAACCATTCCAAGCGATTTGATCTCATTTTCTCCTTGATATGTGCTACTTGCACCTTCTAAATATTGCATCATATTTCTAAGTTAATGTCTAATGTTACAGCCGGATATAGCAGCTCCGGGAGTCAATATATTGGCTGCTATTCCTCCTGAAGAAACTTCGCACGAGTTTATATCGGGAACGTCCATGGCAGCTCCACACATTTCTGGCATTGTCGCCTTGCTCAAGTCAATGCATCCACATTGGTCTCCAGCTGCTATCAAGTCTGCACTTGTCACAACAGGTCTTTGCAGATCCAGTTTGCCATATGCTTTATTTATCTTTTGGTCCTTCTAAATCAACATGTCTTAGCAATAACATTTTCTTACCATAAGTTTGAATATTGTGCATGCAGCATGGCAAACGGACCCTCATTACGGGAACCAATTCTAGCTGAGGGAATACAAATAAGATCGTTGATCCGTTTGATTTCGGTGGGGGACTCGTGAATGCAAATGGCGTGAAAGATCCGACTATGCCTTTAGTTATGATATGGGAGAGTCTGACTATGTTTTTAGTTATTTGTGCCCAATGGGCTATAACACTAGTGCCATCGGTAGCATCATTAACGGATTTGTTACTTGGGCACTCAAAATGCCTTCGATTCTTGATTTCAATCTTCCTTCTTTAACAATATCAAGTCTCAAAGATACAGTTACTATTAGCAGAACCGTCACAAACGTCGGACCAATGAACTCCAAATATAAGGCCATCATTGAGCCTCCACTGGGCATTACCATAAAAGTAAAGCCTAAAACTTTGGTATTCAACTCCAGCACCAAGAAAATCTCTTTCAATCTCACCATTTTAACCACTCACAAATACACCACGGACTATTATTTCGAGAGCTTAACTCGGACTGACGGGGCGCACCAAGTAAGAAGCCCTATATCTGTGAGAACCGAGTTCCCAAAACTTGTTGGCTAGAGTAAAGGATGGATGCAAGAGTTTGCTAATTTATGATAAATTATTTATCTCAATGTACTTATGTAATCTATGTTTGTACCAAGGGATTCTCAACTGAGCTTCTATGCAAAATAAGACTTTTTATCCTCCCTTTACAATAACCCGTAGCAAAAGAACCCTTAAAGTGAGTTAAAAATTGAAGTCCAGAACTACAGAAACTGGTATAAATTATAGTAGTAGACTAAAAATACTAGATCAAGTAAAGGGGAACGGAGCATTCTTTAAATAGAATTAAATTTTGATGAATTCGTTTTGGAATGGCTGTGTCCACAAAGATTAAAAAAAAATTCAAGCTAATCAGAAGCACTTGTACTTGAATAGTTAGTATCATTTATCCCATTCCGTTGTTACCCGGGAAAAAAAAAATGGACAAACATCTTTTTTTTTTTTTTTTTTTGGTTAAAAGACAAATATATTTCTAAGCTATCAGCAAAATTGATGAAATGCATGGAGATCCAAGCAGCAAGATATTTAAAATACATACAAAATCGTTAGTTTACCAACTAGGCAAGAGAAAATATCAAGATAAAAACAAAATAGAAAAGATCCCACGCCTATATATGTTAATAGAAAAAACGGGAGACAAGAAAATCTAGAATTTTTTGGAAATTGCACCCTATAGCCCGTTTCCACCCGGCTATAGAAGCTTGGGATTTTTACATTCTTAATCACCCAATTCAAGCTTATTATCAAAATGGGTCATGTTTTAAGCCTTTACCCGGGTTTGCCCATCATTGCAATCGTCAGGAACGTGCTTCCAGTTTCTGGCGTGGAGACCAGATTAATGCAATTTTGCTTAAAAATCTGCAAGCACGTCCTTGACGATTGTGATAATGACTTATGGTGGTTCACTATTTAAGTATTATCATTTATAATATCAACACAGAGTCTTAGAGTGTGTTGTAAATTATCTCCTTGAAGATTATAGAATATTTAAGGTTTGGCTTTACATTATTTCTTATTTATTGTTACACGCATGTATATAATAAAAAAAAATTTCGCCTTAATAAGATTAGTAAGGTAAGGTATACCTTCTCCATGTAATATTTTTTTTTTGAATTTTTTATTATATAAATTAAAAAGCTAGCCTTAGTCACTTCGCCTAGTGGATTTACTTTTTAAAAAAAAATTCATTAGGATTTCTAAACAAAATTCTGCTGATCGCCAAGATTTCGTATTAGTACCATAATTTTTTCAGCATTTATGGCTGAATCCTGGTAATCTATCAGAATTTGTGGCTATCCAGGTTATCATCATATATAACATGTTGTGTAGAAATTCACCAACTCGGTTTTATTTCAAATTTGATCCAGATGACTTCGAATTTGATATACAACTTTCTAATAGCAATCCAAACATTTTCCAGTAGTTGGATTCAACTTAAATCTTCAAAAATTAATAGACCCATTTTGTCTTCTTCAAATATTTTTTTTTTTTCGAAGCTCAACAAAGCCAACAATGGGGTCTTCAATTTGCTCCAACCAAAAGAATTTAAATTATTAAGAATAGACAATATAAGCTGAATGGAACATTACCCAATCAATATAATGCACAAATAAACAACGGAAGGAGAAAAAGATGAGAAGAAGAAGCAGGGAAAAAGAAGGGAAAGGCGGAGGATGAGAAATTCTAGCGGAAGTCCTTTTTTGCTCAACTTTTCTTAATAAGTCTAAAAGACCGGATTTTAGGAATGTCATCCCGTGTAAATTCTTATTATTATTGATTCAAGTCATTTTCATCCGTCCGAATTCTGCTAAGCCATTCGTTTCTCACTCCTAGTTACGTTGAAACTCGAACAAAATTTCGTGTTTTTGCGGGGAGAGAAAAGCCAGACAACATGTGGTAGAACTTTTGCAAGCTAATAAAAAAGCAAAGACAAGACCAATGATCTTTCGGAAAGTAATGATGATAGAAAGATACAACATTGTCCAAAGATGATCACTATATTGCTGCATGGGGTACCCTAGATATATAACAGTGTGAACTTCAAGTTAACCAATAATCACCCACATTGCTCCGCCACATTGGGCACCACATACTAATAATGGAGGAAGTATAATGTGGATGACTCACACTGCAATGAGGTACCACCCCCTGGACTTTTATTAAAGTAACTGGTATTGGGACACGTGCAACAATATCATGCTAATAGTAAGAATCTTTTAAAATGATATAAAATGAGGTAGAATTTTATGTTTTAAGTGTTCAAGCTATATATGTCAATTGGATTAAGAAAAGTGATATGTAGATTTTCATCTCATAAAGTCCAGGATAGGAATATAAGAGTAAATATTGTTGAAATTTTTATAGCCATAACCTGCACAAGAATAAATAAAAAACTAAAAACATGAATTAGTAAAGTAGTCCTTTTTGTTGCTCAAGGGCCGACTCAACTACCAAGTAGGCGTTTGGATATGCGATTTCATCTCATGAGATAAAATCTCAAATCATCCAAAAAGGTATGATTTGGGATTCCAAATCATGATTTCAAAATTTTTAAATACAAAAGTTGACCCATAAGTTTATATTTTGTAAAAATAGATCCATAAATTGATAGATATATTTACCAATCATGTTTACCAACCATTTATATCAAATATTAAAAGATCTACAAGTTGGTAA
The DNA here is from genome assembly GCF_029784015.1 of Lycium ferocissimum. Classification (NCBI taxonomy): domain Eukaryota; kingdom Viridiplantae; phylum Streptophyta; class Magnoliopsida; order Solanales; family Solanaceae; genus Lycium; species Lycium ferocissimum. The sequence continues at coordinate 18,119,125 of NC_081346.1, read as the reverse complement.
TATATTTATAACAAATTTACTCTTACCAACCATGTGGGAGGATTATATTAAAGAGTAGTTACACTACAACTCATGTTCAATTTTTCATTATGTTGAACTACAGTTTGATCAATTGATGTTGTATTTTTTAGAAAGGTCTTCTAGTAGTGTATTAATTTTGTTATGAACTATGACTTGCTCACTTTGGCAAGATTGTATAAGAACTGGGAAAGTTTTGATGGCTTTCTGTAACGACCCGCTTGGTCGTTATGTGTAATTTTACCATTCTACCCTTGCTAGTACTTTCCTGAGGTTAGGAATGAGCGGACCTAAATAAATTGGGGTGTGTGTTTATGTTGTGTTTTGTGACTTATAAGTGACTATGTGATATGTTTTTAACTTGGTTTTTTGTTGGCTTGTGTTCATACGGCCTTAAAATGATTTTGAGAGACTAAGTATTAATATATTGAAAATTTCATGCTCACTACCTAAAATTCATCGGCCGGCAGCACGAAGGATTCTGCCTTGCCAGACTGCTTGCGAGGAGGATGGACCTTGCTGCACCGAAAGGTTGGAACTTCAAAGGCCAGCTGCAGCGAAGGTGGTTCTCGCTGCAGCGAAGCGGGGACCACTGCAGCGGTCCTCATTAAGTCAGAAACCCAAGTTACATACCTTATTTCGACTTCACTCCTCACATAACTCCAAAAACAGTTCCCAAGAACCCTTGAGGCGAATTTTCTAAAGCAAGGTCAATAACCTTCATCAAGGTAACTTTCCACCATTAATCTCGTTAGTTCTTTAATCTTATTAACTCCTAGCACCAAATAACTCCTAGTTTGGGGAAGAATTGAAAGGTTAGAACACCTAAGTTCATGAAACCCTAGAATACTAATGGGTTATTGTTTATTGTTGTTTAATCACCTAAGAGTAGATATTATCACTTCATAGCATGAGCATTGGTTATTCAATGATGGTCATTGGTTGTTGAGACCTACGGTTCTAATAAAAATGGAAACTTTGGCTAAAACCAGATTTGTAAGGTTGAATTGATTATAGAACCCATAAAGTGAGTTGATACTCCATTTACTTACTTAGTATTATGATTTTTAGAATTTGAACGTTCTGAGGCATTGCGAAAGGGGAAGGCTGTTGGGAAGTTATTCCATTGCTCAAATTTACTCTGAGGTAGGTTACGGTTTACTTGAGTTAGACTTTGATTAGTTGATTATATATGTCATAGAATTTATGGGAGAAAGCATGTCTAAGTCTTCGGACTTGGAGTTTGGTGATCGTTGTTAGTTTTATGATTAAATTGTGTGAAGTGCTTCTCCATTGTTGAAATTAATAAACTTGAATTGTATTCTTGAGCCTGTTGAAAGGAAGGTGTTCATATATACCATTCCTTAATTGATTGAGATAGCTGTATAATTATGCTATGGTTGAGCAAAGTTATTGGTGAGTCTTGTTATGACTTGTGTTACTATGACTGTACTGCATTGTTTCTGGCTTGATATGTGTTCTTGGGTTATTCATTGTGATTCGACTATGAGGCATTATTGATGAGATTTTGAGATGGAACATATACATCGATTAAGGCACATTTGACAGGGGGTGACGATGTAGCCTAGTTGTGAGCTCGTGGTCTGAGGTTCTTGTTATACCCCATTTTAATCGGGTCAAAGCGGAGTACAACATATTGGTGATTCCTAATTATTTCTTCAGGAGTCGCCACCTAATTATTTTAACGGTGAATTAGGACACCTGTTTAACTAAGTAAATGCCTAAAATAAACTCTAATTTTAAAGGTCTTACTAACTAAATAAATTCTAGGTAAGGGTTCTAAATATCCTAATGAAAAGATCTTAGGCATCCATTAGAATCCGTTAATTACAGTTACCGATCAAACTTAGGTCAACTAATCTAGGCTTTGAAAAACCATTATACACAAGTGCTAAAATGTTTCATTGAAAGAAAAAACTAATATATGTTAAAACTACATGTCATTTGAAAATCTCGACTTGAATTTAGACACTTAACCTTCGAAAGGACATATGAAACAAAATCGGGCAAAATTGGGAAAGTCACTTTTTCAAAGCAAGCTAAAGGTCGAAACTTTAATAGACTAACTGAAGACCAATTCGTGTATAGAGAAAATATTACTCAACGTGATTAATTTTTAAGAAATAAGATTTATCAAGATCTGAAATTTATTTAAAAATCAACATTGCAGAAAAGATATAAGCTCTAGGCAAAAAAAATGAACCATTGACGCTAAAAAAAGATACTTCGTTCTATTGGTTTTCTTGAAATCCAACTTTGATCATGATAAACAAATGCTACCTCTTCATATTAAAACAAGAAAATTGTTTGTTGAAGAAAAGTTCGGTCGATACTTGCTTAGCAATTATTATCTCGAGATCTTTCACCATAAGGAAAATCAACTTTTATTAACCCAAAAGAAATTGTCCAGATTCTGAAAAAAACAGTTTGCAATAAGTTAAAAAAGGATTAAATCACGTCTTCTTTTCACAAGATTACCAGTGAAACACAAAAAAAAAAAAAAATACTGCATAACAAAATCTGGTTTATTAATCCTTGAAAAACATTATGGGTATTATAAATACTATCAAATAAGGGGGGGGGGGGTGGAAGGGGATTAATTGTTGGTTTCCTTTTTATCAACTACCCTTTCTAAGTTTATAAGATTCTAGGCCTAATTTTTCTAACAGAATCAAAATAAACATTCAGCAAATTACTAACAAACAGCAAGATTGCAAAGAGACAAAGAGAGAAAGTTAAGAAAATAGAAGTAACTCCCGAGAGAGCGAGGAAGATGAATAATCGACACAAGATGTTGAGTTTTTATCTCGCCCCTCTTTCCTTCTGTTCAAATGTATAGTGGAAGGGTGAGACATGCTTGATGGGACGAAATGCAAGTTTCCTTGATCTAACTGGGTGATATCGGGTCTCACTTGAGACTCCTCGCAACTCCAGATGTCATGCAAAAGCAGAAACCAGAAAAAGAGAGAATTAGAGCAGCGACATGATTTTATAATAGACAACAAACGTAAATAAAATACAGTAAAAGTCACTTAACTACAACATATTGAAACAAATTTACACAAGTATTTCATACCTCAAGCATGCTGGAAATATATGATTAAAACAGATTATGCAAAAGTAGAATCTCAAGAGAAGTATTCCTATTTTTCAAAAAATAAGCTCTTCCTATTCATTTTTTTTTCTTAGACAGAGATAAACAAAATGATTACAGGTCCAAACATTGCTTCTCTAAACCATAGAAAATTAAGTAATAAACTTTACGCCGTTTATAAAATTTTGTTTCAAGATTAACACACGAACTAGCCCAAGAACTTATACTTTCGCATGAAACATAACCACTAGCATCCTTTAAGGAAACTTCCGGTTCGACTATTAAAATAGAACATATTTGATATTCGGCCTAAAAATGCATATATTTAGCTATTAGTTGCCTCACATTTTAATACTTTTAATTGTCTTTTGAGTATAAATTATATTGCTTTGTGCTTAATACTATATTTTTACTATGTAGAAATAAAGCGGTGTAAAAATGATGAGATTTGGAGCAAAATTGAATAAAACGCGGGAGAAAAAGAAAAGAAGTGAAAAGGATCGGAAAAAAAGGGGACAAGAATTAGTGGCCTATGATTAGGGAACGATGACTAATGATTGAACCAAATGAAAGAGAACAATAACAATTTGAAGAAAGCAAAGAAGTATAAACAATTGAAATTGAGTGAAGAAACGTACCTGGCAGCTAGGGGTGTTCATGGTCCGGTTTGACTCGATTTTTGGTTAAAATCAAACCAAATTAATTAAGTCGGTTTTTTTCTAATATTCAAACCAAACCAAACCATCATAGTATAAATTCTATCGGTTTCGATTTGGTCGATTTTATCTGTTTGATTCGGTTTTTGCGGGTTTTTTTTGAATTTTAAGAATGTATTAATACAAAGAACCTTTGAATCAAATGGTAACTAAATACGGCTTTTACAGTGATCCATTCAAATCTAAGAATCTTCTTAATTAATTCATTAACTTTATTTAGGTATAGGCCTATGGCTTGGGTATAGGAATTACAAAAACATAACATCTACGTTTCATGATTCTAGTTACCTCCCTACATATAGCCTTTTGATATTATGCAACCCCTTAGGAATTTTTGTTATCTAGACTCATCGTGTTTATGAAGCATTGAGAAGAAAACACAAAAGTTAAAACGAAAAATAATAAACAAAAAGACAAAGTCATCTACTAAATCTTTTTAAATTCCAATTGCCATTTTCTTCCCTTTAATTTATTACGGATAAAATGCTAGCTTATCAGTAGTGATTCAGTTGGCATGTAAATGAAGGAACTGTAAAACTGAATAAGGCGAAAATTTTAGTTTACCTTTAGCAAATTTCTTTTTATTTTACCTTAAACTTAAATGGGCTACACTTTTCTTTCTAATTATTTGAATTTGCATTGGACTTGGAATGATATATATATATATATATATATATATATATATATATATATATATATATAGAGAGAGAGAGAGAGAGAGAGAGAGAGATATTTAATATTTTACATATGTATGTATCTATCGGTTTGGTTCGGGTTTTTTTGGTTTAACACCAAACCAAACCAAATGTTATCGGTTTTTTAAAATTTTAAACCAAATCAAGTCAAACCAAGATGATTTTCAATTTATTAAGTCGGTTTGACTCGGTTTACCGGTTCGGATCGGTTTTTCGATCTCATTTGAACACTATTATTGGCCCAGCGACGATATCTTTGCTCGGGCGTCCGACGCGCAAAGCGCGCGAGCCTGCGAATCTTATTTTTCTGATCATTCCACGTTGCACCTGTGATGCGGGTGTGACGCAAGCCCGCTATTTTTTTTCCTAGTCCGAGTTGGATTTGGTTTTTAAAAAAGTCCAAGCCTTTTGGTACCCTGTAAATATATATCCTACACGGTTTTTACATAACTTTGGGGGAACTTTGGAAAAACTTGAAACTCTTAGTTCATAACTTTTGACCTAGAGAGAGCTTAGAGCCGCCGTGGAGGCCGAAGTTATAGGATTTTACCTTCTCTTCTCTGTAATACTTATTTTGACGTTTTTATTCGGATGATTTGTTGTTTTTCTTCCATGTCTATGTGGAGCTAAACTCTTTAGTTCTAGGGCTTTGACACAAACATGAAAGTTGATGTTTGATTATTGTTTCTATCTATTGATTTCCCATCTTTGGGTTATTTATTTATTCTTGGTCTTAATTGTTTAATTACTTGATCACTAATTAGATACTATCTGTGGCGTGTGAATTGAACTAGGGATAGGGAATTTGCATGCGTAATAAGAATAAATAGAGCTTGTTCAATTAATCATTTCGCTAATGAGGATAGGAATATACCCTTTAGCCTTGCTTAGTTGAATACGGAGAAGTAAATGCGTTCTTGTTACCTCTAGCGACCATAGGAATATAGGCGTTATAGTAGCATCTACAAGCTTGTGAGCAACTCGGGAGATACTCATAAAGTTACAATTAACCCGTCAACTAGTAACCCGTAGGTAGAACGATTTGAAGGCTCAACTGGATTGTTAGTGGTCATAGTCCTAGATCTATCTCTTCTCCGATAAAAATCTGCTCTTTCTTGGTTAAAGTTCATCATTTGTTTTTTTTTTTTTTTTTAGTTAGTTTATAAATATAACTTTGGATTTTACTTCTTGTTTAGATAATTAGCAATAGTTTAATTTAGTAAATAGTTAATTATAAGTCTCTGTGGGATCGATACTTAGACTTAAAAATCTTATATTACTTGTACGATAGCGTATACTTGTGTGTGCGTTTGGGAGCAACAAGTTTTTGGCGCAGTTGTCGGGGACTTAGAAATTAATTGTTTATCTAGATTAGACTTTTCTTTTTGTCTATTCAAGTTTTTTTTTTTTTTTTTTTTTTTAATATTGTGGTATTCTTCTTGACATGGCATCTTTGAACGAAAATTTATCGAATGTTGGGTATTTATGTTTTAATGATTTTTGTGCACTTTGTGGAGGACCCCACTTATGGGAAAATTGTTCTAAAATTTGGCGCATACGGGATGTGATGTGTAACCCTTCTATATTCTATGTATTTGGAACTTTTGTAACCAGTGTGGTGGTCAGTGGAAAGAGTGTCCTAAGTGTTGTTCTAGTCTCTCAAGTGATTTTCACAAAGTGGATGTTGTGAGTGATACTTGGCTATTGGTTCGAGCTCACCGATTAGAGGTATTGGGGGGGGGGGGGGTTATCTTGATGAAATTACAAGTGACATGACATACTTCATGGAAGAAAGAACAAAGCTCAGACAAGATATAGACGATTTGGCTCGATATCTATGACCTGGAGGCTCAAATAAATAAAAAAAGGTTGAGGCGTCTGATGCCCAACCACCCATTATTGTGGATACTGGCCAACTTGTGGAGCAAATAGAGGAATTCCAACCATTCGATCAGATCCTTGTTGATGATGTCTATGTTGAGCAAGTGTACAAAAGTGAGGATGTTAGAAATAATGTTGTTTTAGAGTTGGGCCTGCTGGTCCTCATTCTAAACATTTTTCTACATTATGTTTGGTTGGCGACATGAAAATCGAGCCCTCCACGCGCGGTGAAGATATGTATAGATGAGGAACAAGAGCCTTACATCCTGAAATTTGCCACACCAAAGAGACAAAATGGCATTACTCACTTAAGGGCCAAGAAGTGCAAGATGCGACACCTATTACTTGGTTCTTTTATTTTCACAGCATCGCCCTAGGAGCGGAGCAGAAAATTTGATGCAAAATTAGGGGCACAATTCATATCCTCAAAGTGGAGGAAAAAGTGGTGAAGTTGATTCACATCGTGCCACGACGTTAACTAAGGCGCTTATTGGGAGGCAACCCAATGTGTAATAATTATAGATTTTTATTTTTATAGTGTCACGTTTTATTTTATTTTTCGGATTAGGGGAAGTCTGAGTACCCAAAGTTGAAAGCTGAAGAACATGTTTGAGCTTAAGTGTGGGGTCGTGCCGACCCTTAATGATGAGAGCATGTTGCTAGCTAGGCCCTAGAGGGCCCCATGGAGTATTTCTTGCCTTACTTATTTTTAGTTTTTCCATCTATATGCACTGAGGGCATTGCATGATTTTAAGTATGGGGTGGGAAATACGTCCCTGGTAAGGCCGAGGATGATGATTTAATATGCCTTAGGATTTTTTTTATTATTATTAGTTTTGAGTCTTAGTGTCGGAAAAAAAAGGAAAAATTCGAAAAAGATTTTTTATTTTCTTTGATTTTCTTTAGTAATTTCTTAAGTCCCTCATTAGTGGTATTCATCATCCACCCCTTGGGTTTTTTTATGGCCTTGGTTCTTTCCCGAGGGGGCCTTTGAACCAGGTAATTTTTATATTTAGGATTTTTTTTTAGGAGTAGTAAAGGAGAGAAGAAAGACCCGGTTTGACTTGTTTGATACTAGCATATTTGGGCCTGAGCTTGAGTAATACTTTCCTGTGAGTGCTTGAGTAATGAAAAAAATTTTGCAGATTTCTGACACCTAGCTCATGGTTGTGACTCTGTATATAGCTTATTCTTATTTTGTAGTTCGTCATGATCCTATCTGTCCTAGAGTAGAATTGATCCATCTTGATTGAGACTTGTGCCATGTGTGGTGAGGATTCTTTGCATATATTCCATGTTTTGCATCTTAGTCTAGAACTTGTCCTGCATGTTATTGAAGCGAAATAAAAAGTGTTGCTCTGTTTAGAAGATGATTATAGGTTTTCTTTCATATGTCTTGTAAATTTTAGCCTTTTCAGATATTATACCACTAGTTAGCCCTTTGAGCCTGTAACCTTTCATTTGTTAGCCGTATTTTTGCCTTGATCCTTTTGTTTGAATTCCTAGTTTTTGCACCCTGCTTCCTTAAGCACTGTAGCTTAGACTGTGATATAATTGTGAAATCTGAAGAAAAGGGATGGTCAAGTGAAAAAATGGTGACCAAAGAAAGATCCAAAGTGATGAAAAGGCCCTCTTAGAAAGAATGTGACATGAAAAAAAAATGAACCAAAAAAATTGCTTGAAAAAAAAAATGATTGAAGCATTCTTGATATGATGAGAATTACTAGTGAAATAATTGATGAAGAGAGGGCCGAAAAATAAAATAAGAGGAGAAAGTAATGGGTGTTGAAGTCTAAAAGTACAAAGTGCTTAGGAAGGTGTAAGTCACTATTATATAGTTTTCCTACCCGTCCCCTAGCTAACATTACGACCCGTTAAAGTCCTATTTGATTCTATTCGAGCACATTTAATTAGTGGAGATGGATATAATGGGCAAGCCTATGGTTCTTTGTGCATACATGTGAATTTCTTTGTGAGCGTGAGAGTGTGCTTTGATGGTAAGTTCTTAAATTACATTCGGTTCTTTGATTTGAGTATGTGGACTATTTCTTCTTGTGAGGGCACTTGTTTCATGATAGATAGGTGATGTTATTAGATTTCTTTGACAGAGTAGGTGAGCGAGCTTAAATTTGATGAGTTAGAGTCCGTCTTTAAGGTTAGGAGGTTAGAAGTTTATTGTTTACTTGAGTTGACTTGTATATCTTGCATGATGATCAGGAAGTGTAAATATTTGTTGATTTGAGTTGCTATAGGGCCTAATTGTTGGTATCAACCAAAGTGGTGGTGTTCCTAGGCTTGAGTTATTGAGAGTGGTTTTAATGCTTACTCGAGGACGAGCAAGAGTTTAAGTGTGGGGTGGTGATGTTCGGCCTAAAAATGCATATATTTAGCTATTAGTTGCCTCACATTTTAATACTTTTAATTGTCTTTTGGGCATAAATTATATTGCTTTGTGCTTAATACTATATTTTTACTATGTAGGCATAAAGCGGTGTAAAAATTGTCTTTTGGGTATAAATTATATTGCTTTGAATGAGTCCTATAGGCATAATCCTAATATACAAGCTGCAAATCATGAATAACGACAATCAACTAGAAGCTTGCTGAAAACTTATATTTCATGATATTTAACATTAGCCTAGCATACTTCATAGCATGAATATGACTAAATATCTTCAAACTGAAAAAGAATAGGAAGAGACACTACTGACCTTTTTCGGGTGCAGCGAACTAGAACTTTTAGGTCCCGGATCCACGCTCAAAAGAAACCGACGAGCCGGAACACTTTAAGGGTAACCAGAATCTCAAAACAGAAAGGTAAAATATAGTGGTTTAGAATGATATATGGTTGTTTCTTGTTGTTTTTTAGGGTGAGATCGTGGGTGTTCAACCATCTCCCGAAATGAATGCAAAAGGGTGATATTTATAGCTGCAAGCTAGGGTTCTTAGGATTGACTTTTAGGCTGGATTCTTAGAGCTTTTGGAATTCAAAAGAGCCATTTGAAATGGCATGTAGCAGAAAAGAAGACGGACGACATGGACAGGTAGAGCAAGTATTTGGTTGCCAAAAATGGTGAAGAATGAGGAACACGAAAAAAAGAATTCCATTTTACCTTTGTCAACTTCATTGTAAATAGAAATCCAATTCGAATCTCGGTCAAAATGAAATCTGACGAACCTTGGGATTTTGACAGGAGTGTACTCGAAATTGCTATACAATCCCTGCCTTTTCCGTGTGAAGGTCAAAAATTTGTTAAAAATGGAGAAGGAAACAAAATATTTTTCTCCCATGGCAGAGAGAGGGGTGCGGCTATGAGGCTCAAAGAGTGAAAACCTAGAATATCTTAGGGCATCAAGGGTGTAATGGGTATTTCGCTTGGGTTAAGGGAGGGTGAAATAGACCAATCAATAAAAATTAGGAACCTAGGGTTTAATACTTAAATTCACCAGCCAACTAGAGAGAGACACGTGGAAGGGCATGTGTTGGACATGGGAGGTGTGTGAGCAGCGTGTGGAGGATGTGGGGGGCGTGTGTTTGTGACCGTTTGGCACTTATGTGGCGCTGACGGAGCGCTCGCGTGGCGTCCACATGACAAGGAGGGTATGGAAATGGGTTGTGTGGATTGGGCTCTTCTTTGGGCTATTATTGGCCGATTAAGGATCAGATTTTATATGAATTGGGCTAGTGTGAAGTCTATTTATCTTGGACTTAATATGCTTTCTTCCTTATATTTATTTGGGCTCCTAAATTAAGATGAAAGACACTATTTAGTTAATTATATATTAACGTGTGCTAAAGTATTAGTTAATATAAAAATATATTTATTAGTACTGAAATAAAACATAAAATTATACGATATCGTAATAGTTGCGTGATAATATTTATAAAGTTTAAAAGTAAGTAAATGCTATCGTCTAAATATATAAAATAAATGTGATGCGTAAGATGTTAAAAGTGATCTTGACGATTATATTATTAAGTGATGGCAATATAATGGAAATAATAAGAATAATAACGGTAATAATAATGATAATAGGCGATGACTATAGCTGGATAGTGAAAAACGACGATATTAATAGAAAGCTAATAATTGCAATAAAATATAAATAAATGTTCTTAAGTTGTCAAAAATATTAGAAGCACAAATATTTTGGAATAAAGGCGGGACAAAATTAGGTGTCAACAACTTGTCCCTCTTTGGCCGGTAATGATGAAAGAATTTTCGGGCAAAGACGTTGACTTAATAGCCTATTTTGTCCCGACTAAAAGAATTTGGGAGACTATAAGTATAACCAAAGATTAAGAGAATTGTGGCCGAATTTCGGTCTCTGAGTTGCCTATATATCTCGGGTTGCACGAGAATCAGGCCGTGTGTAGTTCTGGAAAGCTCGACACCTGCGAATAAATAATAATGACTGATGCAAATCTTTTTTTAAAAATATTGCCCCAGTGTCGAATTATGATAACACTGGGTATTATTATTGAGGAAATATATCGAACTTGAGAATTTTGGAATATAAATATGTGTGACCTCGATGATCGGGTTATGGATGTAAGTAGAATATTCGGGGGTAGAGACGAGCATTCGAGGTAGACCCTTGACCTTTGTCGGGAAGTCTGATTACCCTTCCCAACAAATTGCCCCAGTTCACTGCCGAAGAAATAGTTTCACGTTGCGCTAAAGCTCCTGCGAAACTTAAGCTAGATAAAAAGTTAATAAATAAATATTGAAGGTACAGCGATGTACAATAAACACATGAAAATGACACGTCTCGTTAACTTGTGAACGCGGCCATGTGAGTATATGATGATTTAATAGAATGATAGCCTTAGTAAGGCTAATGCAAATGAGGGTTTTAGGCCGATGATTCGTAGAAATGATGCCGGCGATGATTAATGAAAATGAGGCCTCAAACCAGATATGAAGATGAGGCTATTTAAGCTAAATGATTTATGAAAATGAGGCTTGCTAAGCCGGCATAATGAGGTTTTCTTTAAAACCCAATGATTGATGAAATGAGGTTTCTCAAACCAACATGATTCATGGTGTAAAGCATTTATACAGTGCATTTTAAAGCATTTGTGTGGTGCATGTGTGTTTAAAAGCATTTACGTGAAGCGGTTGAAAGCATTTGTGCAGTGTGTGTGCGATATTTAAACCGGGCACGCAAAGCATTTGAAAGCGCTTATGCAATGCATGTGCAAAGGTATTTGAAAACAAAAGAGTGCAATACATGTGCAGTGCATTTGAAAGCATTTATGCAGAGCATTTGAAAGCAGTGGTACAATACATGTGCAGTGCATTTGAAAGCATTTACGCAGGGCATTTGAAAGCAATGGTGCAATGCATGTGCAGTGCATTTGAAAGCATTTACGCAGAGCATTTAAAAGCAGTTATGCAATGCATTTGAAAGCATTTATGCAGAGCATTTGAAAGCAGTAGTGCAATGCGTGTGCAGTGTATTTGAAAGCATTTATGCAGAGCATTTGAAAGCAGTAGTGCAATGAATTTGAAAGCATTTACGCAGAGCATTTGAAAATATTTTAAAATATTTGTGCATCGATACATTTGGAAATCTTTGTAAAACTTCAGCATTAATTTATCGTAAATTTTGAGGATTATTGGCACTTGAGAGGCATAATTCCTCCTAAGTGTTATAAGAAAACTCAAACCGTTCGGTACGTAGTCCTTGCAAGGCTATAAACGTTAATATTTTCAGCTTCCGCAATTTTGAAAACCTGCACTCAAAGAAAATTTGTAAGTTTTGGGGGAGGTTGATTCGCATTGACTTTGAAGATCCAGTTCTTAATGCTTCATACTTCCAGCTTTGTTTGGACTTGTAACCTCCGCCTATTTCTAAGTCTTAGCCAATTAATAAAAACGATTTGATTGAAAATCATATTATTTCTAAAGGAAATATGCATAAATTTATGATAAATATGTATATAGTGATAAACAATTTCTGCCGAACTTAGAACCGTGACACGTTGTGAAATAAAGCGAACGTCCTTTCTCCAAAGTCTTTTCTTTGTCTGATGACTCTGTTGACCATATAGTCTTTCATGTCTCTCGATGTCGTTTTGCAATGATGCCCTTAAAAATTGCCCCAGTTTCTGGCATAGGAGGATATTGAACTTTCATCATGACGAGACCGAGCCTTATATAGGCTGCCTACGTATCCCACCAAGGGAATCAGGTCAAGTGTAGTTCAAAACATCCACCAAGGGAATCAGGTCAAGTGTAGTTCAAAACATGCAAGGCAAAATAAAATTAAAATTTTCTAATAACGTGATCGAAGACGATGTAGGCCGCCTACGTTTCCCACCACGGGAATCAGGTCAGGCGTAGTTCATAGCATACAAGGCAAACTAAAATTTCAATTTTTCTAATAATGTGATCGAAGCCTATGTAGGCCGCCTACGTATCCCACCACGGGAATCAGGTCAGACGTAGTTCATATTACAAGCAAATAAAAATTTTAGAAATTTCTATCCTAAAGAGACCAAACCCGATATAGGTTTCTTACGTATCCCACCGAGGGAACGTAGTTTTCACTACATAGAAAGATATTACATATAAAATAAACGAAAAGCTCCTAAAGGTAGTATCTCTTGACGGCATCTGCATTGATAGCTTTCGGCCACACTTCGCCATCCATTTTACGCTAGAATTAGTGCTCATCTAGTCAGTACTTGGTGAACCATGTAAGGCCCTTGCCAGTTAGGTGCAAATTTTCCATTAGCTTCATTTTGGTGTGGGAATATGCACTTCAACACTAATTGCCCCGGTTTGAATTGTCTCGGTCTTACCTTCTTGTTGAAAGCTTTGGCCATTACATTCGATAAGTTGTCCACGACAAACCGCATTCATCCTCTTTCATCAATGAGCATCAATTGTTCATATCGATTTTGTATCCAGCACTTGGCATCGCTCAACTCAGCCTTCTTGGATAATTCTCGAGGATGGTATCTCTACCTGCGGTAACTGTCGACCTCGTTCCATAGACCAAAAGATAAGGTGTTGCCTTTTGTTGAAGTCCTAATAGTGGTGCGATAACCGAAAGGGCCAATGGCAATTTTTTTAAGCCAATGTCGTAATTATCAATCATCTTCCGCAATATTCTCTTGATGTTTTTGTTGGGGTACTTCAACTCGCTCCATTCATCCGAGGTCGATAAGGGGTGGAATTGCGGTGAGTAATCTTAAATGTTTTGCATATCTCACGCATCAAACCACTATTAAGATTAGCTCCATTGCTCGTTATAATTGACTTAGGGATTTCGAATCGACAAATGATGTTATTGCGAACAAAGTACGCCATTACCTTCTTCGTCAGCGACTTGTATGAAAGATCTTCTACCCATTTGTAGAAGTAGTCGATGGCTACCAAAATGAACCTTTGTCCATTTGATGCGACCGGCTCGATGGGACAATGACATCATACCCCAGTAAATGGCCAGGGAACTCATCACATTTAACTCAGTTGGTTGGACTCGAATCAAATCGCCATGAATCTGACATTGGTGACATTTTTGATGCAGTTTGTTTCCATAGTCATCCAGAAATAGCCAGCTCGTAGAATTTTCTTAGCCAGAGTGAAACCATTCATATGAGGCCTACATGTACCGCCATGTACTTCTTCAATCAACTTAACCGCCTCTTTGGTATCAACACACCTTAGCAATCCTAAATCTGGAGTCCTCCTATGAAGCATTTCTCCATTTAGGAAAAACTAGTTTGCTAATCTTCGAAGTGTTCTCTTCTGAACATTGGTTATGCCTTCTAGATAGTCTCCTGCATTGAGATACTTCTTAATGTCATAGTACCACGGTTCTTCATCTACATGGAAATAATAGGCTTGCTGATCTTGCACATTCACCTTGATAGGATCTATGTAATTCTTGTCCGGGTGCTGAATCAAAGAGGACAAGATTGCCAAAGCATCAGCAAACTCATTTTGAGCCTTTGGGACATGTTTGAATTCCACCTTGATAAATATCTTACACAAATCTTTCACACAATGTAGGTACGGAAGTATCTTCGCGTTTTTAGTGGTCCATTCACCTTGTACTTGATGAACCAATAAGTCAGAATCACCTAAAACCAATAATTCTTGTATGTTCATATCAACGACCATTCTGAGTAGAAGAATACAAGCCTCATACTCTGCCATATTATTGGTGCACGGAAACCTGAGCTTTGCTGAAATTGGATAATCCTGGCCTGACTCCGAAACTAAAAGCTGCCCAACGCCTTGACTCCTTTGGAGTTACCGCCCCATCAAAGAACATTCTCCACCCCCGGATATTCCCCCGAGATATCTTCTCAACAAACAACACCTCTTCATCCGGGAAATAAGTCTTAAGGGGCATGTATTCTTCATACACGGATTTTCGGCAAGATGATTATTTATTGTCTACCCTTTGACAGCCTTTTGGGTAACATATACAATATCAAACTCACTTAGCAAAATTTGCCATTTGGCTAACTTCCCAGTAGGTATAGCTTCTGAAAGATATACTTGAGTGGATCCATCCTTGAGATGAGATAAGTAGTATATGCAGACAGGTAATGTCTCAACTTTTGTGCAACCCAAGTCAAGGCACAACAGGTGCGTTCCAACAAAGTATATCGGGCCTCATAAGGCGTGAACTTCTTGCTTAAATAGTATATTGCTTGGTCCTTATTTCCTGTTTCATTATATTATCCCAACACGCATCCAAATGCATTTGCTGACATAGAGAAATATAATAACAAAGGTCTTCCGGCTTCTGGAGGCACCAAAACAGGCGGATTAGACAAATATCCTTTGATTCTATCAAAAGCTCGTCAGCAATCTTTCGTCCATTTGGTAGCAGCATCTTTCTTCAATAACTTGATTATTGGCTCACATATTACTGTCGATTGTGCTATGAACCAACTAATGTAGTTGAGACGACCGAGGAAACTCATCACGTCCTTTCAACTCTTCGGGGTAGGCAAGTCTTTAATAGCCTTTATCTTGAAGGATCCATTCTGTGCCTACTCCTACTCACAACAAAACCTAAGCTTCCCGGCGAACACCGGTGCACACTTTTGCGGATTTAATTTCAAGTTGTATCGCTCAACTCCGTCAAAGAACTTCTTCAAATCTGTTAAGTGATCTGAACTCTTGCGTGACTTGATAATGATATCGTCCACATAGACTTCAATCTCCTTATGGATCATGTCATGAAAAATGGAAGTCATGGCTCTCATATAGGTGACACTTGCGTTCTTGAGTCCAAAAGGCATCACTCGATAATAGTATACTCCCCAAGGTGTGATGAATGTCGTTTTCTCAGTATTTTCTTCATCCATCAGAATTTGGTGGTAGCCTACGAAGCAATCAACGAATGACTGTAGCTCATGCTTAGCACAGTTATCAATAAGTATGTGAATATTTGGGAGGGAAAATCATCTTTCGAGCTAGCCTTGTTGAGATCCCGATAATCCACGCATACCCTGACTTTGCCATCCTTCTTTGGTATAGGCACGATATTGGCCAGCCAAGTGGGATACCTTGTAGCTCGAATGACTTTTGCATTAAATCACTGGGAGACTTCTTCCTTGACTTTTAAACTCAAATCAGGTTTAATATTTCTTTTCTTTTGTTTCATCGGAGGACAAGATAGATTAATAGGCAACTTATGCGAAACAATGTCCGTGCTTAGACCCGGCATATCATCATGAGACCAAGCGAACACATCCACATATCGTCTCAAAAGGTTGATCAGTTCTTCCCTTTGTGACTGAGTTAAATGAACGCTAATTCTTGTTTCCCTCACTGTTTCTGAATCTCCCAAGTTTATGGTCTCTGTTTCATCCAAATTTGGTTCTGCCTTATTCTCAAAATGTTCAAAATCTTTAGTTAACTCTTCAGGTTGTGTTTCCTCTTCATATTCTTCGGAGTCTTGTTCGGCATTTAGGATTGGTTCGCTTGTTTCATTACGTGTCACATTCACAGTATCAACAGATTTACTAGTTTGATTACTGAAAAAGAAAAAGAGAAATTAATTAAATGAAGACGGAATTAAAAATAGAAAAGCATAGTTTGGATTTGGCATTTAAGCTTTCAAAAGGTGGAGGCAAAACACAACAAAAGCATAAACACGATTCAGGCCTCAATTTTGAATTGCGTTGTTTCATTAAATACTAATACAATCATCTACCCAGACTCTCGGAGAACCAGGGATGGGGTACAAGTCCAATTATTTAAAGCATCTCCAGGCTCAGCATCCCAGATAGTTGGAGTCTCAGGGCAATCATCCAAAATCATATTGCATTCAACTTCTCCCTCAGCAATGAATAGATTCTTGAGACCTTCTACGAGGTTGTCTTCCGCAGCTTCCTTTGATACTTGGATGACGAACGCCTGAAAAAATAGGTGATTCGGGGAGAGGGACGAGGCTGACAAGGGAATATCACCATTCCTTTTGAGACTAGCCAATGGGATTTCTTCAAGAGTGGGCTCATTGATACGCTCAAATTACACCGATTAATGGTATAACGCGGACGTTGTCAAATATAGTAGTCAAACGAGGTTGGGGTCGAATCCCACAGAGAATATGGTGTGAAAAGTTTACTAAACAAGTATTATACTAATCTTGCGGTCCTGGTGTATTCCAAAAAAGAGTTTTATAATTGATTTGGTTTGTGGACTAAATTAAAGTGACTGAAAATTTAAAGTTGTAAATATATATGGGGCAAAAGAACCAAGGTTGTGTTCCCGTCAGATAAAGTGTATGATCATGGGTATCGATCTTGATATCCTTCTAATGGACTCGTTGTATGGATGCACTTTCCCTCATGTGAATCGAACTATTTCCCAATAAGAAAAGATTATTTCTCTCTATGCTTTTTTTAAAGATAAAAAAGTATGAATGAAGAACGGTTAATTATACCAAG
>NC_081346.1:18085409-18101673 GCF_029784015.1 Lycium ferocissimum | reverse complement strand
AGCAGGATATCCCTAATCCATTGATTTAAAATCTTGATATGTTCTCTTTGATTTAATTTCTGACGATATAAGAATTTCACTTGAAGAGATCAAACAACAATCAAGTGGTGAAAAATATTAGATAAAGCATAGGATAGAATGATTTGGTGAAGGGTTACAATACAGCATTGTTCTCACTCATTGAAAGGCAAAGTTTACACTAGTTGGATAATGGCCGTGTTAAGCATGGACCCAAGAACTCGTCAAAATGTAATTCAAAGTAAATAACCGATTCCACTTTACTTGGTCTAGTAATTAATCTACGTGACTGCCCTATTGATATTTTATACGATTGTTCCTGTTTCTATATTTTTGGATCTCTGGAGTCATTGTAACGGAGATTCTTCTTTTTCTATGGGTTATAGTAAAGCGAAGATAAAAAGATTCATCTAGCATAGAAGCTCAATTGTGAGTCCACTGCTTCATACATAGATAACGTAAGTGCATTGAGATAAATTAGCAAACTCTTGCATCCATCCTTAACTCTAGCCAGCAAGTTATGGGAACTCTGTTCTCAGAGATATAGGGCTTCTTACTCGGTGCACTCCGTCAGTCCAAGTTAAGCTCCCAAAATAATAGCCTGTGGTGTATTTGTGAGTGGTTGAAATGGTGAGAGTGAAAGAGATTTTCTTGGTGTTGGAGTTGAATATCAAAGTTTCAGGCTTTACTTTTATGGTAATGCCCGCTGGAGGCTCAATGATGGACTTATATTTGGAGTTCATTGGTCCGACATTGGTGACGGTTCTGCTAATAGTAACTGTATCTTTGAGACTTGGTATTGTTAAAGAAGGAAGATTGAAATCAAGAATCGAAGGCATTTTGAGTGCACAAGTAACATATCCGTTAATGATGCTACCGATGGCACTAGTGTTATAGCCCATTGGGCACAAATAATTAAAAACATAGTTAGACTCTCCCATATCATAGACAAGGCCAGGATCTTTCGCGCCATTTGCATTCACGAGTCCCCCACCGAAATCAAACGGATCAACGATCTTATTCGTATTTCCCTCAGCTAGAATTGGTTCCCCAGAATGAGGGTCCGTTTGCCATGCTGCATGCACAATATTCAGACTTATGGTAAGAAAATGTTATTGCTAAGACATGTTGACTTAGAAGGACCAAAAGATAAATAGAGCATATTGGATCTGCAAAGACCTGTTGTGACAAGTGCGGACTTGATAGCAGCTGGAGTCCAGTGTGGATGCAGTGACTTGAGCAAGGCGACAATACCAGAAATGTGTGGAGCTGCCACGGACGTTCCTGATTTAAACTCGTACGGAGTTTCTTCAGGAGGAATAGCAGCCAATATATTGACTCCCGGAGCTGCTATATCTGGCTGTAACATCAGACATTAACTTAGAAATATGATGCAATATTTAGAAGGTGCAAGTAGCACATATCAAGGATAAAATGAGATTAAATCTCTTGGAATGGCCTGGTCATGTCCAAGTCGATCTCCAAATGCATCGGTCTGTAGATGCAAAACCATGGTGAGTGAGGGTGTTGAAAGAGAACAAGGTAGACCTAAAATTACGTAGAAGGAAGTCGTCTCAAAAGACCTACAATTTGTTGGAATTCACAGACTTTAAGAAAAAATACGGTACCGTGTAGGAAAAATATCTACATAGGTGATATCTATTAGTTGAGACTATGTTTTAGCAACATTAATTTGTTAGGTTTTTATGTTTTCTTGGAGTCTATTAATCTTATCTGTGATTTATATGCTAGTGAAAAGTATAGGAAACTTCTTGTGCTATCACATAGTGAAGCCAACTTATTCTTTTTTTTTTTTTCGGATAACCGTGGTGTTTGGGTCAACTTGCCCGCACCTCGACCACTAGCAATAGGTACCACGTAACTCTATCTACCAAGGTTAGGACAGATGGGAAGAAATCATCTAGTATTTTTGACTCTGCTGGGATATGAACCTGAGACCTCATGGTTCTCAATCCACTTCAATATTCACTAGGTCACACCCTTTGAGTGCAACTAAACCCCAACTTACTTGGAATTAAAGCATAGTTGTTGTACTTTTTTATTGGTGCAGTATTAGAATTCATGAGTGCCACAATGTGTGCGACTTGGTTATGCGCGAATAGTCATACCTTAAGTATGGCAGGGGCAACAGAATTGGGACCTCGAGATGAGAAGGATGCAATATGTGTTGAAACAGGTTTTCCAACATGAATTCTGGTAGGACTCAGCTTTATTTGTGGCTTCTTTTTTTAATGATAGTTTTAAGCACCAAACGAAGGGATTTAAGATTTCTCTTCTCTTAGCAAAAGGAAAAAGAATCAGATATGTTCGTCTACTTAGAATATCTAATGTAATCGAGTAATTGAGCTCCAACATCAAAACTTACTCCAATACTGGGAAAGTCAGAAGCATAATAATCCAGGGTTCTGGTTGGATTCTTAGCAACAATCAATCCCAAGCCGCCAACCTCCTGGAAAACTTGTAGAGTTGTTCCTAATTCGAACTCATCTCCTTTAACCAGGAAGCAAAGCACCACTTTTCTAGCTTCCCATGTATGATTTGTATCTAAGGTGTCGCAATATCTTCAAAATCCATGAATTCATGTAAATTTAGCTAGGCAATAAAGTTATAAACAAAAATCCCCAATGAAGACACAAAATTAGCCCTAAAAATAGCATAAACAAGAAAAACAAGTTGTTGAATTAGGGATTTGTTGATAAATTACAATATCTTATTAATAACATGCCGATCATCTTCAAAATCAGAGCTTTCTGGATGTACGATGCTGATAAAACCAGTCTCCTTTCCAGTATACAGGGATTGACCCTACAGATACAAATTAATTACAATTCCTTCTAGATGTTCATTTTATTTTCCTTCTATATGTTACTTCCAATCAAACTTCATCACATAAAATGAAATATGAGATAATACTATTTCTTTTCCAAGCTTGACTAGGCTACAACATTTGTAAACAATCAAATACATTTTCTTTGGTCTTGCAACAACGTGCTTAAATGTTTTACCATCTTATGTTGCGGACATGGTTTCCACTTTCCAACATAATCTGACATTACCATTAGCAGCACACGACATGCATAGTCACTTTTCCGTGGAAAATTCTGCACTGTTTGAAGTGCTCCATTTCCATGCGTTTAATCACCTTAAAACTTAATCATCGCGCACAGTACCAACACTTATGTCAATGAAACTAATCATGAAGACTTAATAGTACTCCTGGACATTTTGAGGGATTTATCATAAATTGACTCGTTTTATGCTAACTGTCAATCTACTATATAACCCAACAATCGAAGTTGATAAAAGAGATTTGGTCCCTAAAACATTATCCTCATAGTATAAACATATAGTATACATAATTAAATTAAGCACATAAAACCCAATGTATATGACAAGGACTACCATGAAATACAACGTGCTGATTATATTAACGGACAGTTTTGAGGAAACATTGGCCAGTAATGCTGTCTAATATATCTGACGAAACAGCAGTTGAAAATAACTTGCATTATTTATTGACACTTTCTAAGCTGAAATCATTTCACTAGTCTGAAGTAAGAACATACGTTTATAACTTTAGGATAAGAAGAAACTTTTAAAGTGTATTTTTCCACGTGACTTAATTAGGTGCATAACAACAATAACATACCAAAGTGTAATCTACACTGAACTGGCCCTTCCATTTTGAAGGAGCCCACATGCATTCAAGGGGTGCCAATCGACACCCCTGGGCCAAAAAATTATACTGTGTAAATACTTAAAAATAATTTTTTTACGTATATATACAAGGTGTTGAACCCCCTTAATTTCGTCGTATATTAACTTTTTATATTTTGACACCCTTTTTTAAAATCACTAATCCGACCCGTGGAGAGGGATAGGATGTATGGAGCCTCTATCTTTGCGGGTAGACCTTAATTAGTTATGTGTAGAACATGTAAGTAAAATGCAAGCCTTCTTTTTCTCTACAAATATCATTTGTCTAGCTTCCTTGCCTTTCATCTAGTTAGTGAAGAAATATATGATAGATTTATGTTCAACAACATAAAACAGCACTAAGCAATAATGCACGAGATTAAGAAAGCTCCCAAAATTCGCCAATTGATCCTGAAAGACGTACGGATTATCCCACTAATCTCGATTCCCAAATGCAACTATCGTACTCCGCAGAGAATAAATCATATTAATTCGTACATTATTTTAAAAACAAAATCCATAATTGGGAAACGATACTCCTTTCAATTTGATTAATGATAAAAGGGAAAACGCTCAAATATATCATCGAACTATCAGGAATGACCTATCGATGTCACTCGTTAATAGTTGGCATAAAAATGCTAATTAATGAGTGAAGAAAATTATCATAATTTATGAACTTATTGGTATAAAATAACCTTAATCAAATAAAACAATACACTATAACACTTTTATTTATAATAATTATTTATATAAATTATATAGTATAATAATATAAAAATAATAATAAAATTTGGGGCCTTCAAATGTTGGGGGCCTAAGGCAATGGCCTAAGTGGCCTAGCCTTAGGGCCGCCCCTGTATGAACATATATAGTAGTAGTATTTAACAGTCATTTGTGATACCATTAGTTTTACCATGATGAACTAATTGCCTGAGATGTCATTAATATTATGTAACCATAACCAAAAGAAATTGCAGATTAACTAGTATTGATATACTCACTTTGGTTGCACCATTTGCATAAATTCCTAAAACGATGTCCGACAAGTTGAAGAGAAGGAGTAGAGCAATGAAAGCCAAGTAATATCGAAGAAAGTGGTTGATGCTCATTTCTTGTGTTAAACAGAGGACTATAGAACTAGTTTCAATGAACAACCTTTGACCCCAGTCGCCGTTATTTATAGTAATTCTGATTCAGTAGCTCATTTAGAGGGAAATATTCAGCTATAGCAGTATGCTTGGTTTGGATTTGTGACATGTTTACCATTGGATTTGAACATTTCACACTGTTAAGGGCGTTTCATCATTTAAAGCATGTATAAATTGAATAAATGAGTAATTTTTTCATTAACAGTACTAAACTTCTCTGATGCAGAAGTATTAAACTCATATTTAGGTACTGAATACTTGGTTATTGAACTTATGATAATCAGTGTCTTATTTGAGTACGAAATGACACCAAATAAGATGGAAAATCAAACTTCCACATAAAGTTTGGGTAGTCCACAAAGTGAGCTTCACTATTCACCCCAACATCAAATGTTCAAGGGGCAAATTGATTGTGAACCATCGGGACGAATTTTTCTACAAGTCTTAACTAACATCCAAGTAAATAATTTTTACATTATCAGATCAGTTTCATCTTTTGTAGCAAATAACCTAACTTATTTTTTCAAGATTATTCACTTTTTAGGTAAGGTTACATGTATATATTTTTTTAAGCAAAGTCCACTAGGCTTTTTGGGCCCATGTATATATTTTTTAGGTGACTTAATAGTGTATTTTTTTTTTTTTGGGGGTATATAAGTTAAATTCTTTTCTATGTTTAATATTTTCTAGATCTTTATATGTGAAAACACAGGCAAAAAGGACGGCAGATGAAACCATGTGTGTTTTTGGTCCACTGATGGGAAAATGAAAATAGAATCTTTTATTTTGTTTACTATTTCTTTAACTACATTTAAAAAAGAAGCCTTTTAATTTAAAGCACTTTAACTTTTGCCAAGCTCTATAATAGACTGATAGTCTGTGGATCAAACTTACGAGAAATTAGAAGTGCTTATCCTTTCTTTGAAAGTGATTCTTTTGGAAAGTCCAGTAGAAAAGAATTCGTGTGACAAGCTCCCTTTATTCCATTTTCTATGAATTGCCTCAGATTTTAAAAGTTCTAAACTAAGATATAAATATTTGTGTGATTATAAAATCATGTCATAAGAATAAAATGAAAGAATTAAGGTTAAATTGTCGCAAAGATATAATAATATATCATTTCTTTTGATAAGGGACTAAAAATATGTCACATATAATAGAACAGTGGAAATATATATGCATCCTTTCATATGAAAAAAAGAATTAGAGAAGTGTGTCCGTGAGCAGAACATGGAATTGAAACGTCATGCAATCGCAATCGAGAGAAGGAACAAAGCTTAGGATACTTCCAAATTTTGGGGGATTACAAGAAAAGTAGTCCAACGTGAAACACATTGTCTCAAGAATCAATTTGTCATAATTAAGTAGTTTATTACTAATGGTAAGTTTAAAATTCTCTTTCATCATATCATATACTCCCCCGGATAAAAAAAAGTGTCCACTTAGCTTTTTTTCTTGGATAAAAAAAAGTGTCTACTTATTAAATCAAGAAACAATTAACCTTATCTTTATATTTTACTTTTTATTAAGTGTTATGTGATCAAATCTCAATGCCATTTAATTAGGGGTAGTTTAGTCAATTTACATATTTTTTTTTTTGAGGTGAGGAGTTTTGCTTGGGCGTAAATGGTTAAGTTAATTTTTTTTTTTTTGACAGTCTTTATCTAAAAGTGGGTGAATTGTAAGTTAAAAGTTGGATTACGAAAATGCCCTTCAGAAGTTGAAAGACATTTACACCCTTCAAACTCAATTTAATTCCTAAAGATTTGGTATACAACTAAGTAAATTCAATAGAAAAAGAAATACAAAATAGTAACTATCCAACACGAAAGGAGATATATGTACATGATGCATGTAATTAGTCTTCAAAGTTAATGTTCACGTTTTATCCTGTCAGTGTTTGTTTTAATACTTGATCTTTCAGATTTTTAAGTGAATTTTCATATTTCAAAACTGCAATTCTTACCCTATAAATTCAAGTACTCTTCTAATACTATTTTCATAGAGACCTCTCTATTTATCTACAGAAAGATTCCTTATGCTACAATTCTTGTGTGTAGAAGACTAAAGGAGCTCTAAATCAGTGAAACAATGTCAAGACAAAGAAGATCTGTGGCAAAAGCTGTGAGGTCTGCTTATGTGGTTGTGGGGATAGATAACAATTCAATTACTCGAATGTCGGAGCTTGGCGTCTTAGTGTTTTCCTTATATCGTTGAAAAGTTGCTTCGTCAATTTGCTTTCCAGGCTTTTAAATTTTTGTATGCTCAATTATTGACTATTTATTACATTAGGTTTTGTTTCAATTTACCTTATCAAAAGAATAGGGAAAAAAAAGACTTAAGACTTTCTGTATATAATTCGTTGTTAGCCTTATGCCATAGAAGCTTGCTTAATAGGAATGTGTTTTTTTTTCTTTTTCTTTTTGTTCTTTGTATTTGTAGTTCACATTTTTAGAATTTGATTGAAGGGTTAGCAACGGAGATTGCGAAAGTGAGGAAGAAAGCACTAGAATGCTATGGAATGGAGATTGCGAAAGGATGAAAGAGGGGAAGAAAAGTCAAATTTGCTTCAGCTTTAAATTTAATGACACGGAAGCAGAAATGGCGAAACCTAAGCTCTTCTATATAATAAAAATGTGATGGTGGATAAAAATCTCTTATTTTTTGGACACATTTTATTATAATTATCAGGAGATCCAAAGGCCAAAGTAATAGGTTAATATACAAACGCTCGACATTTTATCATTCAAAATAATAATTATTTTTAGTAGATGAATAATTCTATTTAAAATTAATTGGAATCTAAAGAGTTTTCCATTTGCCTAGCTCATCGTTTTAATTCCTTTAAGCTTCCGACCGTTGTGTAACTTTTCATTTTCTATGTCAAATTCTAGAAAATGCGCTATAAAGAGTGATATACACCTTAAGTCACTTCAACTTCCCTAATCTTTATGTCAAATATCATTATGTAATTTCTTTTTTTTACCTTGAAAAATTCATTGCTAGGTGTCTTGCTAGTAGCTTTTATGCAACCGAAGGTACAGTCTCCTCTTTAGTGGGTGATGAGAAAGTATTTTTTATCGTCTTTCAATTCTTATCTAATACAGTAGTATTGTTTTTGTTTTCCTTATCAGAACTACCTAAAAGTAATTTGGAGCCATTTGGACATGATTTAAAGTAGAAGTTTTGTTTGGACATGCAATTTGAATTTCTTAAGTTGTATTTTTTTTATAGACATAAAAACCCCACAAGTTGTGAAAACCATCAAAACTTTCCCAGTTCTTATACAATCTTACTAAATGAGCAAATCATAGTTTATAACAAAAT
Source organism: Lycium ferocissimum (assembly GCF_029784015.1). Classification (NCBI taxonomy): domain Eukaryota; kingdom Viridiplantae; phylum Streptophyta; class Magnoliopsida; order Solanales; family Solanaceae; genus Lycium; species Lycium ferocissimum. Next base: position 18,093,460 of record NC_081346.1, on the reverse strand, counting down.
TAATACGCTATTAGAAGACCTTTCTAAAAAATACAACATCAATTGATCAAACTTTAGTTCAATATAATGGAAAATTGAACATGAGTTGTAGTGTAACTACTCTTTAATATAATCCTTTCACATGGTTGGTAAGAGTAAATTTGTTATAAATATATTATCAACTTGTAGATCTTTTAATATTTGATATAAATAGTTGGTAAATATATCTACCAATTTATGGATCTCTTTTTACAAAATATAAACTTATGGGTCAACTTTTGCATTTAAAAAATTTGAAATCATGATTTAGAATCCCAAATCATGCCTTTTTGTATCATTTGAGATTTCATATTATGAGATGGAATCGCATATCCAAACGCTGATGAAATCGCATGTCCAAACGCCTACTTAGTAGTTGAGTCGGTCCCTGAGCAACAAAAAGGACTACTTTACTAATTCATGTTTTTAGTTGTCTTTTCATTTTTGTGCAGGTTATGGCTATAAAAATTTCAACAATATTTACTCTTATATTCCCATCGTGGACTTAGTGCGATGAAAATCTATATATCACTTTTCTTAATCCAATTGACATGTATGGCTTGAACACTTAAAACATAAAGTTCTACCTCATTTTATATCATTTTAAAAGGTTGTTACTATTAACATAATATTGTTGCACCTAAGCCCGTTAAGTAGTACGGGACCGGACCAGAACCGGTTTTTCAAAAACCGGAATATAAGTTAACCGGTTCCAAAATTGGAAACCGGAACCGGCCGGTTCTATACTTAAAAAAACTTTGTTTTGTTTAGTTTTTTGTATAGTATATGTATATTATAGTATTTCTTAGTATATTGTAGGTATATTTATATATGTTATTTAAGTTTATAACTAAAGTTTATATATTTACTAACTAACAACATATATATATATATATATATATATATATATAGTTATATGCTTAAGTTATAACTTTCTATTTATAACTTAAGTATATTTATACTAGATATACCTAAAATATACTAAGAATATACTTATAATATAAATATACTTAAGTTATAAAATAGAAATTTATAAACTTAGAAAAAACTTAACTTATAAATAACTTAAGTTATAATACATATAACTTATATATATATATATATATATATATATATATATATATATATATATATATATATACTATATATATACTTATATAACTTAAGTTTTATGTATACTATATATACTTATAAGTTATGACTTATATATATATTTTTAATTTAAGTTATATGTATACTATATATACTTATATATGTTTAAGTTATATGTCTACTATATACAGGTAACCTTACCTAAAAAGTGTCAATCATTTGGCTAATATCCGTAATATTATAATCATTTGGCTAATATCCGCAATATTATATTCGGTCATTGAGATATCTTCAAAGTCTTCCATTTGGTCTATTCCACTTGCTATCAAATCTTCAATCTCTTCCTCTTCGCCTTCCACAACTTCTGAGTTTTGGTTACGTCGCTCCGATCTAATCCAATCGCGAATGCAAACTAGTACTTGCAAGCTAAATCCGGATAATGAGTGTCTATGATCTCCAATTTGTTGTCTTCCTTGGCTAAATGCACTTTCCGAAGCCACGGTTGATATTTGAACCGTAAGGATATCTCGAGCCATTCTTGAAAGACAGAGTTGGAATAAGGTTTAATTTCCACCAAATAGGCGTTCGGAATTGCAAATCCACCAAAGCTTTGGAGCTACTTCGGATTGTTGCAAAATCACCAACTCCACTAACAATTTTTTTTATAATTGCAAAATTAACAATTGAAACTAGAATAAAACTTTATAATATTTAATTAAGAGAAATTTAAAGTGACTAATTGTTGCAAAGTAGCTATAATTGAGAGAAAGAGAAGAGTGAATTGGTGGGGATGAAAATCTAAATAGAGAGGGTTTATATCGGGTGGGGGATGGGTTAATCCAAAAAAAATTGCCAAAAGGGGCATTTGGAGCTATATAACGGCCATTTTTGCAAAACACTTAAAACCCCACGCAGTAATGACTATATTTAAAAAAAATAAAAAAATTTGACCCGTTAACCGGTCCTAAAAATTTCACTGGTATTCATTTTAAAAGGTTCTTACTATTGAACCGCCAACTGAACCGGTTAACAGGCTTAGTTGCATCTGTCCGAATACTAGTTACTTTAATAAAAGTTTAGTGGGTGGTACCTCATTGGAGTGTGAGTCATCCACATTATACTTCCTCCATTATTAGTATGTGGTGCCCAATGTGTCGGGGCAATGTGAGTGATTATTGGTTAACTTGAAGTTCACACTGTTATATATCTAGGGGTACCCCATGCAGCAATATGAGTGATCATCTTTTGACAATGTTGTATCTTTCTATCATCATTACTTTCCGAAAGATCATTGGTCTTATCTTTGCTTTTTTATTAGCTTGCAAAAGTTCTACCACATGTTGTTTAACTTTTCTCTCCCCGCAAAAATACGAGATTTTGTTCGAGTTTCAACGTAACTAGGGGTGGGAAATAAAGGGTTTAGCTGAATTCGGGACGGATCAAAATGACTTGAATCATTAATAATAAGAATTTACACGGGATGACTTTCCTAAAAGCCGGTGTCTAACTTTTAGTTGTATTAAGAAAAGTTGAGCAAAAAAAGACTTCCGCTAGAATTTCTCATCCTCCGCCTTTCTCTTATTTTTCCCTGCTTCTTCTTCTTCTCATCTTTTTCTCCTTCCGTTGTTTATTTGTCAGTTATATTGAGTGGGTAATGTTCCATTCAGCTTATATTGTCTATTCTTAATAATTTAAATTCTTTTGGTTGGAGCAAATTGAAGACCCCATTGCTGGGTTTTGTTGAGCTTCGAAAAAAATAATTAATTTTTGAAGAAGACAAAGTGGGTCTATTAATTTTTGAAGATTTAAGTTGGATCCAACTACTGGAAAATGTTTGGATTGCTATTAGAAAGTTGTATATCAAATTCGAAGTCATCCGGATCAATTTTGAAATAAAAACGAGTTGGTGAATTTCTACACAACATGTTATATATGATGATAACCTGGATAGCCACAAATTTTGATAGATTATCAGGATTTCAGCGTACTAATATGAAATCTTGGCGATCAGCAGAATTTTGCTTAGAAATCCTAATGATTTTTTTTTTTTAAAGCAAATCCACTAGGCGAGGTGACTAGGGCTAGTCTTTTTATTTATATAATAAGCGAAACTCAAAGAAAAAAGTATAAGCAAGGAGGGTTAGGCCTTACCTTACTAATCTTATTAAGGCGAAAAACACTTCTACTAATTAACATGCGTGTAAAAATAAGAAGACGAAAGAACTAAATATTCTATAATCATCATAGAATTTACAACACACTCTAAGACTCTGTGTTGATATTATAAATGATAATACTTAAATAGTGAAAAACTAAAATAAGCAATAATGTAGAGACAGACCTTGTTTCTTTGAAATTATGAAATCTTCAAGGAGATGTTGCCCAATAAAAATCTGATTCTTCACCTTGTGTTGCTCCTCCAACCGCTCCAAATCTCTTATTCTTCACCTTGTCTTCTTCCTAATGAATCACCATAAGTCATTATCGCAATCGTCAAGGACGTGCTTGCAGATTTTTAAGCAAAATTCCGTAAGTCTGGTCTCCACGCCAGAAACTGGAAGCACGTTCCTGATGATTGCAGTGATGGGCAAACCCGGGTAAAGGCTTAAAAACATGACCCATTTTGATAATAAGCTTGAATTGGGTGATTAAGAATGTAAAAATCCCTAGCTTCTATAGCCGAGTAGAAACTGGCTATCGGGTGCAATTTCTACAAAATTCTTAAGACTTTCTTGTCTCCCGTTGTTTCTATTAACATGTATTGGCGTGATGGATCTTTTCATTTTTGTTTTTATCTTGATATTTTCTCTTGCCTTGTTGGTAAATTAACGATTCTGTAGGTATTTTAAATATCTTGCTGTTTGGATCTTCATGCATTTCATCAACTTTGCTGGTAGCTTAGAAATATGTTTGTCTTTTAACCAAAAAAAGATGTTTGTCCATTTTCTTTTCCCGGGTAACAGGAAATGGAATAAATGATACTAACTATTCAAGTACAACGTGCTTCTGATTAGCTTGAATTTTTTTTAATCTTTGTGGACACAGCCATTCCAAAACGAATTCATCAAAATTTAATTCTATTTAAAGAATGCTCTGTTCCCCTTTACTTGGTCTAGTATTTTAGTCTACTACTGATAATTTATACCAGTTTCTGTAGTTCTGGACTTCAATTTTTAACTCACTGTAAGGGAGATTCTTCTTTTGCTACAGGTTATAGTAAAGGGAGGATAAAAAGTCTTATTATGCATCGAAGCTCAGAAGAGAATCCCCTGGTACATACATAGATTACATAAGTACATTGAGATAAATAATTTATCATAAATTAGCAAACTCTTGCATCCATCCTTTACTCTAGCCAACAAGTTCTGGGAACTCGGTTCTCACAGATATAGGGCTTCTTACTTGGTGCACCCTGTCAGTCCAAGTTAAGCTCCCGAAATAATAGCCTGTGGTGTATTTATGAGTGGTTGAAATGGTGAGAGTGAAAGAGATTTTCTTGGTGTTGGAGTTGAATATCAAAGTTTTAGGCTTTACTTTTATGGTAATGCCCAGTGGAGGCTCAATGATGGCCTTATATTTGGAGTTTACTGGTCCGACGTTGGTGATTGTTCTTCTAATACTAACTGTTTTCTTGAGACTAGGTATGGTTACAGAAGGAAGATTAACATCAAGAATCGAAGGCCTTTTGATTGGACAAGATGCAGCTTGATCAATGAGTACACCGATGGCACTATTGTTATAGCCCATTGAGCACAAATAAAGAATGTAGTCAAAGGTTCCCATATCATAGACCAGGCCGGGATCTTTTGCACCATTTGCGTTCACGATTCCACCACCGATATCAAACGGATCAGCAATCTTATTTGGATTGCCCTCAGATACAATTGGTTCCCGTAATATGGGTCGGTTATCAATGTTGCATGCACATAATTAATTCAAACATTAGAATTTCCAAGACAAATTGATTTGGAAACTTTTTGGAGAAATGGGATTTTTCTAAAGACCTGTTGTAACAAGTGCAGACTTGATAGCAGCTGGAGACCAATGTGGGTGCAATGACTTGAGCAAGGCGACAATGCCGGAAATGTGAGGAGCTGCCATAGACGTTCCTGATACGAATTCGTATGGAGTTTCTTTAGGAGGAATGGCAGCCAATATATTGACTCCTGGAGCTGCTATATCCGGCTGTCACATCCCACATTTACTTAGAAATGTGATGCGATATTAGAATTAATAAGTGCCACATAGTGTGCGAGATGCGTAATAAAGTCATACCTTAAGTATAGCTGGGGCAACAGAATTAGGACCTCGGGATGAGGAAGACGCAAGATGTGTTGAAACAGGCTTCCCAACATGAGTTCGGGTAGGACTTAGCTTTACTTGTGGTTTCCTGCATTATTTTTTAACAATGGTTTTAAGCACCAAGCGAAGTGATTTGAGATTTTCTCTATAGCAAAAAGGAAAAAAATCTAAAGTTTTCGTTTACCTGGAGTATCTAATGTAATCGAGTATTTGAGCTCCAACATCAGTACTTACTCCAATACTTGGAAAGTCAGAAGCGAAATAATCCAGGGTTCTGGTTGGGTTCTTAGCAACAATTAATCCCAAGCCTCCAACCTCTTGGACAAGTTGTCGAGTTGATGGCAAATCTAACTCATCCCCTTTAACAAGGAAGCAAAGCACTACTTTTCCAGCCGCCCACGTATCATTTGTATCCAAGTTGTCGCAAAAGCTTCAAAATCCGTAAACTTAAGCTAGCTTAGCTTGCAACAATAAAATTAGTATAAAAAAAGATCTTTGAAGAGACATAATTGTCCCTTCAAATGGCATAAAATAACAAGAAAATAGGGCTGTTTGATTTGGATATTTGTTGATGAATTATAGTATCTTATTAGGAACATACCGTGTACTTTCAAGAGCAGTGATAAAACCAGTCTTCTTTCCAGTATACTGGGATTGACCCTACAGATAATAATGTCAGTTATAGCAAATTAATTACAAAATTCTTTTAAGTTATTGTTTTATTTTTTTCTTTTCAAGTAAGTTAAATTAAGTAAGAGAACTTACAACAAAAGTCCGATTGCTGCCTAATGCAATGAGTGTCGGAAAGGACCTATCAATACTAGAAGCTGCCACAGTTAGGATCCATGGTGATGTATTTACTACAGTTTGAGGATATGGTCCTTCGTTTCCTCCCGAACAAACAACTGTAGTTCCATTCATGATAGCATGGAAGGATGCAAAAGCAGTGAGACTTCGCATATCTACATCAGCATACTGAGGTGTTTCTAAGCCAAGGGATATTGATAAAATATCAACTCCATCATGAATTGCTTCATCAATAGCCATCATTATATCAGCAGAGGTACATAATCCAGTAAGCCAACACCTTGTACATAGCAATCCGTGCCTTAGGTACCACCCCTAACTGTACCATAAGCAAGTCCATGGTAACTTGCATTTGGTGAGAAGGATCCACCTGCAGTGCTTGATGTGTGTGTTCCATGTCCATTTCTATCCCTTGGTGACGCGAGCTCATGATTTAGAAAATCTGGATCCTTGGTTGCTGGCCGACCAAGCTCTGCTTCAAAACCTTTTAAAAAGTATTTTGCTCCAATTAGTTTCCTGTTACATGCCTTAGCTGCATCGAATTTAGTACCAGACTGACAATGGCCCTTCCATCTTGAAGGTATTGGCCCTAGGCCTTTGTCATTGAATGCTTCACTTTCTGGCCATATTCCTGCATTTTGCGTGAGTAGGTTATCTTAGAGTTGTGAAAACATAATAAGTGACTTTGTACTGCATTTGGTACATTTTTACCAATACTATGCAATAATCTTTCCTTCTACTATACTAAATTACTGTCTTTATGAATGCACTAATGAAAGGATTGTTTTTCCTTTTGATCCCACATAAAGAATCAGGAAAAAATAAAGAAAGAGTAAAACCTGTATCAAGGACACCTATGATGATACCATCTCCCATGTTGGCTTGATGAAGGAGGTTTGTTGGAGGAGCAGATGTGGACAGGCCAAGGTAATCCCAACTTCTTGTTGTGTGCAACTTGTAAAAGTGATTCGGAACTACATGGAGCACATCAGGTAATTCTGCAATAGATCAACAAAGGGAATGCGTCACGAGAATGCAATTGAATTCAGTGTTAATTAGCTTTTATGTGCCAATCGGAACCGAGACATCAAATTTAACCAACAACTATTTCATTCAGGGGTGGAGCTACAGTTATTTACAGGTTCGGCAGAACCAGTAGCTTTGATCCAAACCCTGTATTTATGTTAAAGATCCGCTCAATATGTATAAATAATTTATCAGAACCCAATAGGCTGTCTTTTTTTGGAATCCAGAAGCCATAAACTTCAATTCCTGGCTCTCTCTTTTGTTATTAACAAACTTTCAAAAGTCCTGCTTTAATAACTCGAGTAGAGAGATTGCAAAGTACTACAATTTACCTGCAATCTTTTGGGCTTGGGATTTCATTAACTTGGCTGCAAAGCCTGAGAAACCATGTTTGTAACTATAGATGATTGAATCTCGTGCAACTTCTTGACTTCATCAAGAGAAAACATAAAGTTGTGAAGGAGCAATTAATAGTCTGCACATATTAGTTAGGAGTTTCAAGTATAGAGGAGGCCAAAGAAAATCAATATGTTTGTCTTTCCTTAGTTACCTTCCCAGTACTGAAGTAATTGATGGTGAGTTGATGTTGCGAGTTCAACATCATCGTGTTTCCTTCTTCCCATATAAACGATGTGAACCTACATTTAACAATTATTTCAGATATAAGTTTTATAGTGAAACAAAATACTAATGTGTTTATAAATTAAATTGTAGAATAGAGTGTTCTATATCTACTCACATTGCTTTCAACATTTGCTTGAATTCCTAAGAAGTCTGGCAAGTTGAAGAGCATGAGTAGAGCAGTG
>NC_081346.1:17963675-18085309 GCF_029784015.1 Lycium ferocissimum | reverse complement strand
GGATTTTACCCTAAATATTGGAAATTTGGGTTCCTATAGTCTATTTATTTAATTTTTAATTTTTCCTAAATATATATATTCTTATTGGCCGAAAGATTAGGCTTGTATTTAACCCAACAAGCCAGACGATGCATCCGCCCCTGTCTACTACCAATTTATTTAGGCTACAGTTACTAAACCTAATATTTGACTAAAATGCTGCTAATAATTAATAGTAATATAATATATATCTATCAGTTTCTCATTACAAAACATTTGATTTTAACAAAAGAAAAATTGCCTAGATTTAAGCAAAAGGTTAGGAGTTATTCATTCCTTCTTTTTTTGTTTTAGGTAAACGAGAAAATGGCATCTGACAATAATGTTTGGTTTCGGCAACAACAATAATGGACAAAGGATCATGAACTAGTACTTGAAAAGAACCCTCAGTGATGCCCTACATGCTAGATATTAATTTATCTCACTTCAGTGCAGAAACCTAATAATTCAAGCACCTCAAGATTGAAATCACGCTCAAAGCCGGCTTCACACACTTGGCAATAGTTTCGGGGAAAAAAGAAAAGCTTTATAGTCTTTTGCAAAAGTGTTATTCTCTCCACAAACACACAAAATCTTCTTCACCACAATTTTTTCATGAATGTAACTCTTCCTTTCAGACTTCTACCAAGGGGCAATGGCACATCTGTTGCAATACTAACTTCTCTTTCACGTTATCCGTAGATAAGAACGAATCGGATCGATTCACCGATATGATAGATGAAATGGTAATTTATATTATAATTAGTTAGGGCTATATATAGCTTGAGAATTACAAAATAACGAAAAAGTAAAAGCAATTTATTGGGTTATGAAAAAAGATCACCTATTTGTAGTTTATTGGGTTCAACACGAAAACACAAATAAATTCCCTACCAAGGATTATCAAGCATTTGGTAGTGAGCTTCCTCAAAGGAAGCTAGCAAAAATATCAAGACAAACTTAATTGTCTCTCTGCACTTTTGCTACATTGATACATGGTGCTGTCAAAAGCAAATTCAAAGTTCTCAATTGGAAGGTAAAATATTAGTACTGCATTCACTACCTTTTATTCTGCCTTTTAATTAAGGTTTTTGCACGCTTTATAAAATATTTAATTAATAATCGCATTCATAAGAATATTTGTTTAAACTATCATTTATCGATCTCTCATTAAACATCTCACTAAACTAACACTCAAGTAATCTATATATAATATAAAGCTTCAGACAAGGTGATGTGGCACCTCTCCTTTTTTTGAATTTTTTCCTCTTCTCCATCCTATTAGTTTAATTTAATTTAACTTATATTAAAATGCCTAGAGGTCTGTATTAAATTCCCGAAACATTATGGTTATAACGTGCTAACGAATGCTGAAAGATAAAAAACTTTAGTTCTTCTCCCTTCCTTTTCAGTAATTCTTATTAATGCGTAGTAATGTGCTAATTAAGATAGGAGATAAAAAGACAAGAACTAACTTAACCTATTCATGTATGCTTCATCCATTTTACCTCCAGTCCAATGCTGCATTAGAAAATTTTCAAGTCAAGTCCTCAGTATATATTTCTTTTACTTTTTATAGTACAACAATTTATCTTGTGAAATTCATGTGTTAGTGAATATTTTATCTTGATTGAGTTTATTTGTATGTGCTATCTTGCCTGCAAATTTAGATCGATTCATTTCTTTACAACAAAAGATTTGACAGCGTTATTTTTCAACATGTTGGTTGAAAACTTTACATACTTTTACATTTCATAATTATTTCTTGCTCGGTATTTGTTAAATTTTGGTGTTTCGTGCTATGTCAGCAGCATCAAAGGCATGGTACACTCCATGATATTTACCTCAACGTTGGATAAGGTAATTATATGTACTCTATAAATTCATTAACTTTCGTATACTCCTATTAATTTTGTTCTAATTTCTTTTACAGTGCATAATTTTTTTATTAGATTGTTTAGAAATTGACATGGTATAACGTTGGAAACTATATTTTGAAACTTAATGATAGAAAAAATAGAGGCAAAATCTAGAAATGATGATCTTCCTAGAGTTTGATGTGAAATGGGATATAAGTTGTAGAACAGGACATTTTTTTGGTTGATATAAATGAACTTACTTATTAACTATATTTACTATTTTGCTATTGATAAAAGGATGAACTTTTTGAAAGAGGAGCTTGATATTACGATTTTTAAGTAGGAGAATGGACTTATGGTGTAAAGAAAAAAAAGTTGAGTGGGAGAAAAATATTGATTTGGAGGAATCTTAAAGATAAACATATTAGTTTGGAGGAACCTTGAAGTACGTTTTGTCCGAAAATTCATTTCAACTGGAGAAACTAAGTGAGTTCTTTTTAAGTGAGTTCTTTTTTGCATTATCTCCACCCAATTACTCTACTTATTTAGGCTCTTTGAAAAAAAAAATTAGCAAACAAAAACTATATATAATTATTTCTTGATTCTACGTTTTAGTTTACATCGGAGGCCAAGATTGTGTTGTCCATATTTCTACAGCAATTATGAAAGTAAAGAAATTGTTTGTCTGCAAAGAAAAGTTTATTTTTATTTGTTTCTTATCTTTTTCTTTTTGTTGACAAAGATTTTATTTTACATAACTTATATATAGGAAAGAGAGGAAAGGGAAATTAGGGACATAAGAGAATCGAATCCTCATCAATATGGTAAAAGTTTAGTTAGCCAATAATTAGACCACTAAGATTTTTGAGATTGAGATCTAGCTCATATTAAGTTATGCATTTATTTAACCTTTTCATCTTATCTTTTTTTTTTTTTTAATATTCTGAATCGCTTTACTTGATAATTATTTTGGTGATCAATCAAAAAGTATTGCGTTCATGAAAGATTATTCAAATAGTCTTTCACAAAATATTGAACATTCGACCAATCATTTTAACAAAATGTATCTTCATTATTACACATCCTTTTTTTTTTCTTTTTTTTTTGTCTTTATCATGTTCCAAACTGTATTGATTCTTTACATATTCTCAAATTAAATCGAATAATTAATGGATAATAATATATATATACTTCTTCATATTCTATAATATGTTTTTAGGCACTATTTCTTTAATATCTTCTTACACACACACATATTTTTGTTGAGACTTGAGAATATTATCTCTTGGTCAGCTACCTTTATTATTAGGAAGTTAAGGAAGAAAGAAAATAAGATTTGATATTTTTTGAAACAAGAAAATGAACGATTCATATAGGGAAGTAAGAAAGAAAAAGAAGAAAAAAGATAAAAGATAAAGAGGTTAAAAGGGGAAAAAGAAAAGAAAAAATAAGACAAAAATTACATAAGATATTTATAATATTAGATGATAAAACGTGTATATTTTCTCCAATTATACGCATATATTAAATGTACAATGAAGTAACGATGTTGTTCTAAGATTATTTTTTATAAGACGGAAAAAATATTGTTTTCTTTGCAAAGATTATACAAGTTTTTTGAAGACTAAAACTATTTTTAAGTAATGAAAGACCATAGTAAACTATATAAACTAAGTGTTAAATATTTAAAGAAATTTTTAAGAAATTAATATTCGAAAGTCTAATCCGCGTGAAGCGCGGTAGATTTCACTAGTTGAAATAATAAGAGTAAAAAAAGTTTAAAAAGGAAAACTAATAAATAACTTTTTGTTTTTTCTATTTCATCAGATACCTTAAGATAAATTTTGGTATAATTATAGTGAATGCTTTTCTCATATATCTTTATGGACTGAAAAATGTTTTCTTGATGCCAAATAACCCTAAAAAAATAGAAAAAACAATAGAGATAATTAATAAAGCCTCTTTTCGTTTTTTGGTTAGTTAGACTTGAAAATATCAATATAAAGAGACTTTTCACTACTCTTTCTCAGTTTTTAAAATTTGAGGGTCCTAGAAAAAAGATGATTTTCTTTCCTTATTTTCTCTCCACGTTTTCTACTCAAACCAAACAAAGGAAGGCTGAACTTAAAGGCTAAAGTTGTCTCTACTGTCCTCTTCTTTTCTCTAATTTCCAGCCAAGAAAGGGAAGAAGACAAACGTACAAGAAGAGGAAAATAATAGGAGAAAAAGATAGTTTTGCTCAAAAGGAAATATTCTCTCTATTTCAAAAAGATTGTCCTCCTTTCCTTTTTAGTCTGTCTCAAAAAGATTGTCTCTTTTCTATATTTAGAAATAATTTAACTTTATGAGATGATTCACAGCCGCACTAATATCTGATGCTTGTTTTGAGCCACACATTTCAAAAGTCTTCATTTATTTTTTAAACTTTTGGCAATAAAATGATAATTTTTTTGGGACGGAGGAGGTATCTATCTTGTTCCCCTTTCCTTTCTTAGACCAAGCAACGAAACAGATATTTTTGTTCGTTCAATTATTCCTACTTTTCAATATCAGTTAGGTTGCAAATAAGTTGAACTTCTGCCTGGTTCGGTTCATTAAGCTTTTCCAAGAAAACACATTCACATTCTAATACTGAAAATAGTAATGCCCCAACCAATAGATTAATGATTTTAACTCTTATATTTAGTCCAAAATAAATGTTTTTTTACACAATCAGAAAGGTATTCATTTTTATTTACATAAAGTGAATTTTTACATAACCAATACAAAGCCAAGCTAAAAATACCATATAATATAGATCTAAGGGATTAATTCTCTAATTGGACGCTTTACGTTGTGAGAAAATCATCGATTTTAATTAACAAGAAGGAATTCGGTTAGAGTCTACAGGATCTTTATTTTAAGGTCTTGTTCTTTGTACGAAAAAGAGTAATTAATGAGTTAACAAATTTACCTAACCACGTGTGAATATGGAGAACTTTGTTTCCCAAAAGATCTCAAGTAACTTAAGGCAAACAAAAGAAAATTAATGAATGTAGGGTTTCTGGATGGGAAATGGTAAAAAAGAAAAAGGAAATGAGATACTTTTGACCAAAAAATTTGCGCACGTAGTATTTACATCAAAGCAACAATTTAACAATAAAAGTCACCGAATTCCAGAGACACCATGCTAGAAAAATAGGAAATAAATTGAAGAAAAAATACTTTGCCATGAGAGATCATTGTCCTTAAAGAAATATTAATCGTTACTTGTATATTTTTCAGTGGTTAAAAGCACTTTTTTTTAGAATTTAATAAAGTCCTATAAACTATTGCAAATTAACTTACGCTAACTTTGGGAGAGTTGTTAACTTATTGTATTTACAAAATTTTAGATATGGCTTTTCTGAAACGTCACTATTTTTACAAATATAGATATGTTTGTTCAAATTAAGAAGTTGTTTGTCCATGGAAATTGTTTCTTTTTCAAAACAACATTTGGTTATAAATGGACTGATGTTTTTTTGTTGTTGTTGTTTTTTTTTTTTTTTTAAGATGAGTTTCAGTTTCAAGTTTGAAAAGGGGTTTTGAATAGTTTTCAAGTGAAAAATCTTTTCCATTCACAAAATTTGAATTGTTTTTTAAGTTAAATATATGTTCAAGTACAACTTCAACTTTCAAATACATTTTTAGCTTAACTTCAATTAGTGTTTTTTTTTTTTTTTTTTCAAATATCACAACTTTTACCATGCTAAAGTTTCCAATAGTTGCGCAAGAAAGAAGCTTGTCCTTATTTTATGGCACAGATTGTTTAATTTGTTTTTTGGGTTAATCGAGGTTACCCAAATCCCCATGGCCAACATTAGTATGAAAACAGTGTCCCAATTCTGAAAGTTAAGGTTAAACTTCTCTGATTGGATAAGATTTGCTGGCGGCCAGGAAGTGCGCTTTTAAATATGTCGTACTATAGCTACAAAAATCTTAACACATGAAAACCGAAAAAGAAAAAGAGAAAGAGAAAAGTAGTTGCAATGTCCACCACTAAATTAAAAATCTCGTAAGATATTTTCACTATTCTTGTGTCCCAGAAGAAGACGAAATTCAGAGTACCTGGATCATGTGTCTAATTTAGAAATCAATTTCGTATATTCAGAGTTTGACGTTTATGAATTTAAAATTTTAATTTTTTAAAGTTATTGGGTTCTAAATTAAGGATAGTATTTGTTCGATGAATTTTTTAATACAAATATAAAGTTTGGGAATAAAGCTACTAAATTTGCCTAAGACTCGATTAATTGCACTTCGACCCCTAGCTCAATTGGTGACCCGCATACTAAAAACTGAAAAATCGAACCGAAAACCGAAACTTATAAACCGAACCGAAGGCAACTAGTTTGGTTCGGTGTTTGGTGTCCATCGTCAAAAACCTAAACCGAAATAAATAACCGAAGTTTGATAAAATCAACCGAAAAACAAACACGCACCGAAATTTAATACATTACCCAAAAAAATTAAAATAGTCGTGCCCATTAAGTTTAAAGCAAAAAGAACCCAATTGTAATAAGTCCTCTTTTGCATTTATATCCCTAATTTTCCACTTTGAAAAAATCAAATATCCCAATGAATAAGTAACGTAGGATTCTCTTTAGGATTAATGTATGTCTTTATATGTTTTCTTAATTATTCTACGATATGTATATAACACTAAGTAATCCTATGTCATGATTATAGTTTTACGTTCGTTTGTATCCTGTTTGTTTGATTTTGATTTCAATTTATCAGTTTTATGTTTTATCGCTTTTGAGAATATGAATTAGTGTCAATGGAATTGCTTCTAATATTATATTAAAAAAAACCGAATTGAAAAAATCAAAACCGAACCGAACCGAACTTTAAAAAACCAAAACTGAAAGAACCGAACCGAACTAGTTTGGTTCGATGTTAATGTCCACCTTCAAAAACCGAAATAAAGCAAACCGTTTCGATAAACCGAACCATAAAAAACCGAACGCCTACCCCTACCTGCAACACCTCCCAACCCCCCTCGCACCCTCTCTCCTCCTCCCATTAAAACATTTAAAAAATTATTTCTCTCTAAATAGTACTATTGTTATATAAAAAAACAGGGACGATAGTTATGTATGTTTTCAGCCGTCCAGAATTGGAGCTATAATCTAGATATTTAGGTTAAATCTGAAACTCTAAATTCTATGCACTAATAATAAAGAAGATATTTATATTATTGAATCATTTACTATGTAATTACATATAATTTTTTGATAAATATTACTTCTATCCGTAAATTTGGTAAAAATTATAACTAACTTACTATCATTCACTAATATATATAATTTAAATCCTTAATCTTATGTGTAATACGGTTTATATCTTACCAAAGATATTTCTCCTCAAAAAATAAAAACAAGAATGAAAAAGTGCCACAAACACCTGCTGACATCGTGACACGTACATACCATAAGGGCAATCTCGTAATTAATGGATGAATTAACATCCACCACTAATAACCACGAACGCAAAGAACCTTCTTTAGATTATTCGATTCCCCAACTAATTACACCGCCATTGGTCCAATAGTCAGTAGACAAAAATATTTATATAATATTCCCAAACACTCTCTTCTCCACTCGTTACAGCTAAAAAATAAAATAAAAAGATAACGTTTGACAATTCGAAACCACAAATGAAAAGATCTAAAAGTGGACTATCCACGTGTCGACGTCCTATCCATTAGACACTAATTTCTCATTTCTTTACCTAAAAATATCTACTCCATCTAGGACCCACTTAAAAAATATCTCAATAAAAATCTCTTTCTTTAAGCAATAGTATAGCACAAAATCAGGGCCACCAAATGACCAAGTGTACCAACCATCCAATTCAATTACATCTACAGAGGGAAAAAAAAATAAAAAAAATAAAGCAAAGGCAGTGGCCAATGGGCCCTTACTTTTTGATCTCGGAGGCAAGTTTCAACGTGGCCAATTTGCACCATACACATGCTGTACTAGATATTTTGTGTCTCTTTCTTGACAGACTTGTATATGTGTCCCACTATTATTATGTCAATCAATTTGAACCATTAGATAATCGGCGGTTAAACATATAAACTTTAATTCACCACCCTTAGATCAAATTCTCCCACTAATATTTTCAAGATATTTTATGGATTGTTTTTAGTAGTAGTGGTAAAGAGTTTAAGACTTTTTGAGTTCTTTCAAACTTCACCAACGATAGTGCTTTTTTACTATTATTTTTGTTTTCTCCCCCCACTTTCATAAAGTACGAGGATTTTGTTTGTTAAACATAAGTAAGAATCGAAAGAAATGGGTGAAGTTGTTGTAAGCAGTGAAGGTGATTTAGAGGTCATAGGAACTGATGAGATGGAGTTGCAGATAGAAACAGAGGCTGGTGGAAATATGAACAAGAACAAGGAAACAGAGACATCTTCTTCAATTGTGAGATGGGAAAGATTTTTGCCTAAAATGGTATTTAGAGTTTTGTTGGTGGAATCTGATGATTCAACACGACAGATTGTTGCTGCTCTTCTTAGGAAATGCAGTTACAGAGGTTGGTGTTTTTTTTTTCTTTCTGAATTCGCAACAGTTTCTTTGAATTCCCTTTTGTTAGTTATATAGCCAATAGTGACTCCTTGTTAATAAAGAGTTTGAGAAAAAAGATTGAAACTTTAAATTGGGTTTTGAGTCATTTAAGCTTATAAACTTGTTCGTTTGAATAATCTTGGAATTGCATGATAATTTTCTTGTTAAATTATAATCTGTGCGCATCCGAAGGGTACGGCTGCGGGTTCCCATGTCATAAAAAACATGATAATTTTCTTGTTAAATTGCTATGAAGATCTGTTTTTGTGAGCTCAAGTAATCATTTTTTTTCTATCCTGCAAAATTGGGGCTCATTTTCAACAAAGTTAGGCAGAGTATTGGAGAATTATGTTGAATTATGAAATTCGTGAAGATTTCCCAAATTAGGATAGATTTGCATATTACATATGTTGGGATCTTTCCGTTTGAGGGTTGAGATAACTCTAGATTTATCATCTATTCAGAATTTTGGATTTGAATTCGGTTTACTTAAGATTTTTTTTTTTTTTTTTTTATGTTTTATCTTAAATTTACAGAACCTCTAAATATTCCGTACAAGATAAATTATGCAGTATTAGATTGAAATGAACCTGAATAGAGCTGATGGAGTAGTTGATTGGTTGGCATAACCTGGAAATTACGTCTTTTCTCTGTTAATAACAACCATTAGTGGAGTATGTCGTCTGCTTCTTAAGAATGATAATCAATTAATCACTGTGAAACACTTCATACTTTAATTTATTGGTTGATTAATGAGTCTTTCTTAGCCACAAGAACGAAATGGGAGAAGATAGAATTAGACCTTCTAGCGTTTTTTTATTGATATAGATCCATTTCCATGACCCGACGGTTTGGCATGGTGGATGAGTCAGGTTGAGTTTCATAGTAAATTGAGGATATATTGCTGAACTTGATGGGTATAATTTTAAATCTGAGTTCTTCTCTTCCTGTATGGGAAAGAATAAATAGAGAAATACAATTCCATATTTTAACGTTTTAAATTTTTTTTTTTTGTGTGTGTGCAGTCGCTGCAGTTTCTGATGGTCTAAAGGCATGGGAGTTGTTGAAAGGCAGACCTCACAACATAGACCTTATCCTGACAGAAGTTGACCTGCCATCGATCTCCGGATACGCTCTTCTTACCTTGATTATGGAGCATGACATTTGCAAGAACATTCCTGTAATAAGTATGTTGCTTCCTTCATCCAGCTATTCTTGTAGAAAAACTGTCACCATTCAAATTTACTCATAATCAAACCTTTTTTTTTTTTTTTATCTACAGTGATGTCCTCAAACGACTCAGTTAGTACCGTTTATAGATGCATGCTGAGAGGTGCAGCAGACTTTCTTGTCAAGCCTGTTAGGAAGAATGAATTAAAGAACTTGTGGCAGCACGTCTGGAGAAGACGAGCTGTAAGCATAATCTTAACTTGTCGTGTTTCTTTTTTTAAACATCCTTTTTGCTATCTGAATTTTGCAGTTTGCGGCTATCATCTACGTACTAACTTGAATAACTATGTTGTCCTTTCAGACAAGTATTAGTTCCCAAGGGCCTCCTGATGAAAGTGTTGCACAACAAAAGGTCGAGGCCACAGCTGAAAACAATGCTTGCAGCAACCATTCAAGTGGTTATAACGCTTGCGTTCAGAGAAATCGGGAATGCATTGAGAAAGGAAGTGATGCTCAGGTAATAATCACAAATATAACTTATCATGAAATTCTTTTTGGACAAAAATTGCTTTATTTGTGTGAATATGTTAGTTTAGTTTCCAATGGATGATAATCTTTTTGAGATGTCTGCTTCATAGTATTTATAACCATTTTTCCTTTTATGTAGAGCTCATGCACAAAGCCGGAATTGGAGAATGAAGAAGAGAATGCAGAAGGCTTACCAAAATCTATTCACCCAATTAGGACTGCATCTCTTCCAAATGATACAGATTTTGGGAAGGAACTATTTTATGAAGCAAATAATAGACTGCAAGTGTCCGAGAATGATGCTAGAGGTAAAATTCTTCTGACCATCTCATGATTTTGGAAGCAGGTTTGGTCTGCTGAATCAGTTAGGAGTACGTTTGCCTGTTCTAAACTTCTAATGTTTTTCCTTCATACAAATTGGTGCAGCTCCTACAAAAGATATGAATACAATGAACAGGGGAGAAGATATTAATTCTGATGATAATTGGGGTCATGTTCGTGCAATTGATCAAACTTGTGACGAAAATCCTGGTCCTCCAACTAAACAAGCCATAGACTTGATCGGAGCGTTTGATAATAACCTCAAATGGAATTTCAAAAGTTCTGGTTCCACCACTAGGATTAACAAGGCTGATCCTTCTCCACTACTGGATCTTTCATTGACAAGATCCCACCCAAGTGGTTCTGTAAATCAATTTACAAATAAGAAGCGCAGATTGAACCATTCTGATGGTTCAGCCTTCACACGGTATGTGAACAGGGCAATGCAATCTGGACAGTCAACGTCGCCTAGGACATATAATCAACAGGAAAATGAAACTGATTCTGATAAGCATTTCTGTAGTAATGCCATTGATTACAACTCGGACGTCCGTGCTGCGATGACTAGACCTCACAGTTTTGCCCCTCCTAGCTGTGGAGAAGCAGGACCAGTTGAAATTGGACTTCCTTCTCCTCAGCAGAGAGTGACGCCTCTCCCTATACCGGTGAGAGGTATCAGGTTCGAGGGACCAAGCAGTGCCTACAGTTCCATGATAGCTCCAATACTTCGTATGCCATCTGGCATTTCGCCACTGCAGAGTCCATGTTCGGGTACTCCTCGGGAACCTTCCTATCAGGCAAATCCATTCCTTACGTTAAATTGTGAAAGTAGGAGCTCTCAGCAATTGCACTCACAGAGTAATCAAAACCACAGTGATGAGGGAAAGAGGGGGAACAAATCTGAACCTACAATTGATTGCCGATATTTTCCTTCTGCAACTGATCAAACTATAAACAGCAGTTACTGCAATGGTGACCTAAACCAAGTTCATTTGAGTTATGGCAGCAATGGAAACATCTCACTTCCACTAGGAAAAACACTGGCGGAGTGTAGGAAAGAAGAAAGCTTTCACACTCCTGATGGGAATTCTCATCGATCTCAAAGAGAAGCAGCTCTTATGAAATTTCGCCAGAAGCGGAAAAATAGATGCTTTGAAAAGAAGGTATGGTAGCTCTTAACGTTTTTCTATCAGAAGCTCGTCTTGTATTTGGTGTATCATAATCTTTATCTTGAACTTAACTGGAGGAAGAATAATTTTATAAATTATCTTTAGTTGAGATAATTAGCCAATGGAAAAGCAAACAAGAAACACTGGTAAACAATAAAGCCAGATAAATAAAACAAATTCTTATTAACAGTTATTAAAGACTACTGGCCATCTTATAAAAGATCATTATAGAGCAAAGGCACTTTACTTTCATATGTGTGAATGATGCAATATTCCCATATGGTTCTGTCGTTGCTTATCAATCATTTTCCCTTTGTGATTGGCTTGCAGGTAAGATATGAAAGCAGGAAAAAACTTGCTGAGCAGCGTCCCAGAGTGAAAGGACAGTTTGTTCGTTCCTAGTGAGCCTTCACCAGGTAACTCATAGGCTGTTTGGCAATATAGGATCACGACTTCATCCAAACTAGAGGAGGAAGCAGAACAAATACAAGTGGTGTCAAACGACTTGAAAGTTTGTCCTTCCAGAGTTCGAGGAACAAACGAGGGGATGACCAAGTTTTGATATGCACTCCACACTGATAGTGTGCATCTATTGTTAATAGGAATCACGGCCTGATGAGGAATTCTTTACATTTTTGTGAAGGAGGGCAGCCCTGCCCTTTGTCTGTGATGATAAATACATATGGTACATCTCTCAGTTAACAGATACGTTAGAAACATCAAATATTCATGACTAGGATCAATTCACCTTTCATGTTATAGTTGGTTAGATGATCAAATCCTTTTTCTGATGGTAAATTGTTGGAGTCTTTTAGTGTCTCTCGGTTATCTGATGTAGCATACCACGACTAGCTCTAGATCTATGTACAGAGAATTAGCAGAGATTTTCTGATGTATAGCAGCTACTGGACTTTTTACGTTTCTGTGCATGAGAAGAAATTTGTTGTTGTAACATAGTTACATATAAAGTTGAGTAATATAGTATTATCCCTTATCTCGAGTTATTAGTCTCTTTCACATGACCAATGTGACTTATCACGCATATGCGTGTCTTCTTATAACTCTCAGCTCTTGGGAGTCTGTCTTACCATTTTTTGGATTAAGCACGCTTTACAGTAGCAGTGTTTGTTATAGTAACAATCATCAATGAGTATAGATTAGTGCCTATCGAATAGCACACATAATTAAATGGAAATCAATTTCATGGTCGATCAGTTCCAGTAAATGTGGCCTCCTCGAATTATCTCTAAAAAGGGAACCTCCCATAATACTAAAATAAAAAAAAATAAAAAAGAACAAAGGTAAGTACAAGCCCGAATGGAAACTATTAACAGTTCGAAGCTTACTGGACCAAGAACAAGTAGTTTTGCTCTGTTCCAATTTATATGATACATTTTTTTTTTAGTCTGTCCACAAAAGAATGATACGTTAAGAATGATATATTTTTATATTTAAAAAATAATCTAACTGAAAACTTTTCCTTTTATCCTTAATGAAATGATTTGCAGCCACACAAATCTTTATGACTCGTTTTAGATCACAAGTTTCAAAAGTCTTTCTTTCTTTCTTAAACTTCATGTTTAGTCAAATTATATCACATAAATTGAAACGGAGGACGTCGTAAAAGAGAAAAAAGAAGGGGGAGGGGGGTCAAATAGACTATTAGAGCTTGAGTGGCCTGAAGTTATTGTGGCATGGGCCATGGATGTCTGCTCGCTGATAAACCAAATACTACAAAAGCTTGACAACAACTAAGATTCGCGGCTATATATCCTGCCATATGAATGCAGCCTAAGACCATCAACTTTATTGCCTGCAAAAGTGGATATTGGTGTTGTCTATTACTACTATTGATATAAACGAAAACTTGTGTCTCTAATTACAATTTTTTCATTTCTCTTGATAGGAGAAAATTACAGGAGGAAATTAAAAAGGTTGCGTGAAATTTTGCACAACTGGACGGAAAAAAAGAAAGAAATCAGAGATGGACACTAAACCTGTGCTATTTATCATGATCAAGAAACTAAAGCAAAAGCAAAACATCTTTTTTACAAAGTTCAGGGCAATATCATAGTGGACCAGTCCCGTCTTTTTCAAAGTAAAATCAGATAGCTCCATTTGCAAAGAGAAAGTTCATAGGATAATCACTTGTTACAAAAGAGAAATGATGATGGGGTACACTCAACTTTCTCCTCATTGATTGTATGGAAGGCCTCCATAACTGAACTCCGTCAAAAAAAGTTGTAAAAGCAATCAATTAGTTACCCGCTGTTTTCAAACTGGTTATAATTAAATATTATCTTTTATTAAACATTATCAAATTGGTTATAAGCTTTCCAATTTGTAATAGTATTCCCGTGTATATCCTTGCCCCTGTCCCTTTTGCCTAATCAAATTAAAGATGGCGTCGCTTCAAAGCCTTTTAACTATAAATAACATTATTTGCTTCCTCTATATCTCTCTGCATCTTCTGCATTTTAGTTCTAGTGGTAATAACCATTTATGTTTTGAAAGCAAGATTGCAACCAGTCCAGTCCAAACATAATATTCTTAGATTTTCTTTCAAGTATTTGATTGTAACTTATGTACTATGTTATCATATCCAGTTGTAAATTCTTTTATTTTGTATTTAATATGGTTTTTAATAATTACTACGATATTATTATCTATTTCTTATTCGTTTTATTTTTTCTTTAAAACATCTTGGACTTATGTCCAATGTCTTGGAGCATAACATCTTGACCCGTGTAGGTAATGACTACCGGTAAGTTGCATATTCGAAACTAGTGTTGTGTTCGGTATGGAAATGTTTTACAATATTTTCATGTTTGGTTAGTCAACATTTTTGGAAAATATTTTTGAAAATAAGTTCCTTAAAAATAAGTAAAATGACGTCTTTAGTGGAAGTAGTAAAACAAATTCTACAAGTGGCATTCCACATTGATTGCAGGGAAAAGGTGCAAACATACCCCTCAACTTTGCGATTTAGAGCAGATATACCCATCGTTAAAAAAGTGGTGTATATATCTACTGTCTACAAAAATGGTGCAAATATACCCTTTTTGCGGACATAATATTTTGTAAAAATCATTTAGCTTATTTTTTTAATTAAAAAAACTACCACGTGGCTTTAAACAAAAAGTATACCCATTTTTTTAAGCAGACATATTTTTCTAAAGCCACATGGTAATTGTTTCTCCTGGTGGGTCGGGTCTAGTTAGTTTAAAAAAATGGGTAGACTTATTTTTTTAAAGTCACGGAGATATTCTTTTAAACGAACTAGACCCGATGCACCAGAAAAAATTATCATATGGCTTTAGAAAAATATGTCTACTCAGAAAAAAAGTTGGTAGACTTTTTTTTAAAGCCACGTGGCATTTTTTCTAATTAAAAAATAAGCTGAATGACTTTTTTTTTTTTAATCCTTTAGCGAGAAGGCACCATTTGTGTAACGGCAGGGTATATTTACACCATTTTGTAATGGCAGGAGTATATATACACCACTTTTTTACCGAGAGGTATATCTGCTATAAATCGCAAAGTTGAGGGGTATATTTGCACCTTTGCCCTTGATTGTATCATCCCCACCCTCTTCGTCCCTACCCTGTAGTCCCTATCCCCATTACCAGGGGCGAATTTAGGTATCAAATTTGGGTCACGTGAACACATGATCACTCGACTAAACTCCATATATTATGTGTATACTTTTGAAAATATATCTAATATTAACTAAAAGAAAACATGGTCAAATGAGGTTGAGTAGAGCACTAGTTAGGGGTTGTGTTTATTTCCTCAGGGTCTTGGGATCGAACCGGAGCTCTTGCACGTTTTATGCTTTTTTTTTTCTTTTCTAAAGCAACCTTTTAACTTTCCTTTTTATATTATTCTAATTCCTTTTTCTTCTATGATTCTAATTACCAAAAAATAAAAAACGAGTTTCTTTTTTTTTTTTTTTTTATATTACATCTAATGACTTTTTTTTTCCCTTTATTTCTAATTACCCAAGTTTCAAAAGGGAAAAAAAAATTGTAGCCGCTAAGCTGCGAACCAAAGGCAAAAGAAATCAAAAAGCTCCATAGCTAATGGTGAACCCATCCTCTGGAAATCCTAGATTCGTCTCTGCCCACTACCCACTCTAGGGCGGAGCTAGGTTGGGCCGAGGGAACCCCCTTCGACGAAACATTACATTGTATATAAAAGACTAAAATTATTTTTTATGTATATATATATATATATATATATATATAGATGTTAAACCCCCTTAACTTCTTCGTGTGTTTATTTCTTTATATTTTTTAACCTTTTAGCAAAAATCCTGGCTCCACTACTACTCCACATAACCACACCCCTACCTTCCATCCCACCTCTCATATTATTTGACTAGATTATATAGAAATATTTTTAGAATTATAATCATTACATATGTATCGAATATAAAAAAATAAATAGGAAACTCACTTATTTTATGAAATTTATTTTTCAAGAAAACATTTTACCATAGAAAACATTTTCAAGAAAAGAATACAACCTAGATTTATGCCTCGGGCCTCATGTCTGGCCCAAAGAGGAAGTGACCGGTCGTGCTGGGTCAGCTCCCTTAAATAAGAAAATCAAAATTAAGGGTGGGTGGGAAGTTTCCTTAAGTTAGAAGTAATACTATGATATGATCCCAATTGAGCAGAAGTTACTGCTAGAGTTAAAGTAGTGCTATCACTATGAGTTTCCACCACCTGTCCCATGGACTTCGAAAAAGTCCATTTCTTAGATTCTCCATGTCTTCCTCTACTTTTCAACTTTTTAATTTCCACGGACCAGGACTCAGTAAATAACATTAACCAACGACTTGATGTTTTCTCATTCTTATTTTCTTCATACTAATTCATATTTCATAACATGTAAAAGCATGTCTATAATTTACAATAAACAACAATTCCGTCAACTGAACTGAAATTTTGGCACATACTTTGAAAGGAATCCTCGTAATCTTCTTACCATGTAGTGAGGGTTCATAGGAGTACTTTATTTAATTCTAGACATAACGAATTGCTATAACCATGTACGTAACTAAGAGGATTCGCATCTGGAAATTCGATTAGCGTATCCCCTTTTCACTGCTTAGTTTCGGACAATACGATCTATATGTATAGTCTACCTTAAAATACATTATATATATATATATATCAGAAATATCATAACTCTGAAGCAAAGCTAGGATTAATTTATATGACTCCTTTCCCTATGCCATCTCTATTCTCTACTAGTCCAATTAAGTACACTTCACCAGGAAATATTCGATTGAAACTAGGAAACTAAAAAGGGTTTTATTAGTTTCTTTCTTCTTTTTCATTAATTTTTGGTAATGCATGAGGGCCATGAGGAGAAGTCATGGCATGGGGCATTATAGTTTATCATTTTTAACTTGCAATCATTACGCTTTTTAAAAAGCCTTACTTTTTTTTTTCCAATAAAAGGTGTAATCAAGATTCCGTCTCACATAGATAGAACAGATATCCCAGTAGCCTCCCTTTCTTCCAAATCAACCATCCAAAGCTACTCCATCAATTGATGACATAAAAGCTTCAAGATGCACTTGCTAATTCAAAAGCTTTCACGATACTAAAAGTGTGCGTGCATATTCATGATGGAGGAAAAAGAAAATTCCCTTTCATGACCCCCACCTCCTAGAGAAAAGAAGGTCATAGCTACTGACCGGCAACTGCCTTCCATATCACAAATTGCACGCATGTCTAGTAGTTCACAAATAGTAGCTCCATAAAGTGTGAAACAAGAAGTAAGATTCCTTTTTTTTTTTTTTTGAGATGTAGTCTGTGTGCACTTTGACTAGTTTATTGGGTATTTGTTACTCTTTTTATTCCACTTTATGTGAGACGATTCAAAATACGAGGGTGAAATTATCTAATTCCCGATGAGAATTTTGATATTGAATCTTCAAATGTTTTGAAATAAGATTTATATACTTAAAAATTATATGAAAAGTATTATAATTCAACAAATATATTTAAAGGCATATGAAAATTCCGGCCAAACAAAAATTTCATCAACTCATGAAATGGTAAAAATAGTAACTGCATCACATAAAATCCTGATCTTCTCTATAATTTTCATCTCACTTTATCGACTATTAGACCAATTAAAAAGTAAGTAAAGCACATTCGAGAAGTTAGTAGGATTTCTCAGCTGCTTTCCCCTAATATCATTGCACTTAATTAGTCAATACCCCATGCAAAGCGGCCAGTCAAAAGCAGCCAAAAGACGAAATAATTGCAGCTCGTAATATATGTACTTCTAACAGCACTCCTTATATAACCTCCTCATTTCCTTCCCCTTAGCCTTGTAAACGTACCCCTTCCTTCCACTGGTCCTCTTCTTAAATTCTTTCTCAGCAAATGTCTCCAATTGATGTAAAAACTACTCCAAAACATTGTGACGAAAAAGGGTTCACCGTAGAAAAACTATTCCCAAAAAGGAAGTTATTTTTTAGCTTCACAACAATTTCCCTCTCTATTCTATCATTTATCTTTCTTCTATATCTCACTCTCCATCCTACAAAACCAAACTTCACACTTAGAGAAGCTGATATTTATCAACTCAGCCTCTCAGGTCCGCGCCAACTACTTAACTCCTCCATTCAACTCACCCTCGTATCCAAGAATCCAAACAAGAAAGTTGGAATTTACTACGATGAGTTGCAAGTGTATGCTTCTTACAAGGGCCAACAAATTACTCTTTATACTTCTCTTCCTCCATTTTATCAAGGCCATGAAGATAGCAACTTCTTGTCTGCCTCTTTGATTGGGAATGGAATGCCGGTGGATCCTTATTTTGGTTATGAAGTGCAACGTGACCAACGTGCTGGAATATTGATGATGAATTTGAAAGCAAGCGGTAGGCTAAGATGGAAAGTTGGAACATGGGTTTCTGGAAAGTATAGGTTCAATGTAGATTGTGTTGCTATTATGCCTTTTGGACCTTCGTTGCCATCTGGACCCCTCAGTTTTAGACAAGGAGCTCAATGTTCTACTACACTTTGAAGTTTGATTAAATATTAAGTAATACTCAATTAGCGAGCAAAGTCCTACCTCAAGTATGTTTTTCTTTTTTTCCTTATTCATATTCCACATGGTGATTGTAAATTATCTTTTGATAGAAGGAATTTCAGTACACTAAGCTACAGCTTTGTGAGGGACAAAAAATGGCCAAATCTATTGTATATAATCTTACCTTGCATTTATACAAGAGACCGTTTTTACAACTTTTATCATTGCGCTAAGGCTCCTACTTGTAAATGATATTGATAAGAATTATAAAAGCTTTGTCATTTTCATGCTAATAATTTGTAAATCAGTCTAGTAAATATAATGAAGAAATAATAATTAGTGCGAGGATAGGATAATCAAAATTGAAAGGCTTTATTTCAGTCTGTTTTTATCTTGTCTTGAAAGTTGTCTTTTCTAGTCCCTTTAATTGTGCAAGCTTTAATATTTTAGGGGCAGATTCGCTTGTCGATGGAAAAGAAGATGAAATTTGTAGTGACAAAAGCAAGTGGATGACCTACAATATATTGATTGATTGTCCCCTATTTGGCACTTCAATAATATTTACAGCAGAAAGCTATGACACGAAATGATGTGCTGATTGTGTTTTGGTGATAAGAAACCTGAGAGGTGGAAAGTGGAGAATGAGCCGGCGGGAAATTTATCACTTTCTTTGCTCTCCCTATTGATTCCTGGTTCATTTTCTTGTAACCAAAAACACTGATGAAATAAGACCGTGCACCCAACTTGTGACAAAAGCACATGAAATTTCTCCTATTATTATTAAAAATTACTATAGTAGTAAATAATATACTCCCTCCTAAAATCTCAAAAGATCGTCTTTTAATTATTATCCGGACCATACCAAAGGATATTTTTCTTTGATCATAATTTTTTCAAATACTTTTTAAATATTCTAAATTGTGAACTATTGTGACTTATAGCACTTTTTATATAATTACTAAATATATAATTTTTATTTCTAAATAATTAAAGATTCTATGTCCGAAGTCACACCTAACATTAATTAGTGCACTTTTGTAATCCGAATGAAGACAGTTTTTTGGACGGGGGGAGTAGTATATGAGATGACACAGATTTGGGCGTGAATATAGTGATGTATGTATATGTAAAACGGTGGGCCGAATTGGCGGAATTCCTTTTTCGTTCTGCTTAATCATGTATGCATAGTGTTGATATGTAGAAGCTGGCGAAAGCTACACAGGTGTCTCCTTCTCATAAGTGTTTTTTCCAGCTGCTTTTCCTTTTTCTGGTTTTTCATTTGATTTTTTATGGTTGGAATGACTGCACCCACTGAATCAGCTTAGTCAAGAAAACTTTGAAGACCTCTACGATACATTTTAGTTTAGATAATCAGTGCCACCCGTCTTTTTGAAGGCCACTAAAATTTTATCCGCATTGTCTTGTTTGCTGAACAGATGGAGGAGGAATTCTTCTGTGATTCCAATTAATACAGAATTCACGACAAAAATCTATGATTGTTTCTTTAATTCCCTAATCGATCACTGCTTCAGAAAGCCTTATTTTCGAATTCAACATATTGATTCATCTCTTGGAAAGACTAAACCACACCTATTTAGTTGAACGAGAGAACAAAACTAAACAAAGCCTTCAAATTAATGATTAGATCCTCAACTAACCTCAATGTATATCCAAAACACTGCTACAACAATATCATACCACTAAAATTGCACGTCCCCACCGGCTTTTCACAAACTTCAAAGCGACAGGACACTGTACATCTTTTGTACGTAGATTTTGGGTTTTCAAAAAATTCTCTAGTTATAAAAAGACAACTAGCATAAGAACTTAAGAGGAAGACACTATGACTCCCAAATACTGATTGACACTACCTTTTCCTTATATTGGTCTCCGTGCCAACATACCATCTCTCACTTACTATTCTATTGAGTATAACTATCTGCCACCAATGCAAATGTCACTAACTCTGCTTCTATACATCAAAACTTTGAGTTGGGAATTTTTTTTTTTCGCTCTACTGAAATTTGAACCCTTGTCTCACATAGTTTGCACTTAGCACCCACCCACGCTAAGTCATACCCTTAGGTGTTATTGCTTCATACTATTAGTTTCATGACCCAGACACAATAAACAGTTAAACACAAATTTGTGTTATACTGTTAACAAAAACATTACGATAAGATGCTTTCAAAATAACCATCAGGCACCTGTCCACAATTTCTGCCTGACCAGTAAACTCCCCAGCAGTAAACGAGTTGAATCAAGAACCAAAAAAGGGTAAGCACTTTGCTTCGGTGCTTCCTTCTAATCTCTTCGGTTTCCAATCTCCTGAAGAGTTTTTTCTGCTTTTACTTTTCTGGTTTATTCATTGAGTTATGATGGTTGGAATGACTGCACTAGATAATCAGCTGCATTAAAGAAACATTTAACACCGCTACGTCATAGCTCGGTTTAGATAAGCTATACACCAACCATTTTTAATGTCACTGAAAGTTATCCGCGTTGGCTTGTTCCCTAAGCAGATGAAGAAGGAATTCTTATGTCATCCCAATTAGAGACGCCACCCATGTATCGTGGTGCATATTGCGGTGAATTGAACCTCCACAGTCCACAGATTTCATTAAGAAGATCTATGATCGCTTCATTCCCTAATCACAGCTTCAAAAGCCCGAATTATTTTCCATTTCGACAAGTTGTGGGAAGTCTAAACCACACCTATATGGTTACTTTAGAAGAAAATTAGCTTCTGCTATCAAATCATTGAATAGATCCTCGACCTCAATATACATCTAAA
The DNA here is from genome assembly GCF_029784015.1 of Lycium ferocissimum. Taxonomy (NCBI): domain Eukaryota; kingdom Viridiplantae; phylum Streptophyta; class Magnoliopsida; order Solanales; family Solanaceae; genus Lycium; species Lycium ferocissimum. The sequence goes on along the minus strand of NC_081346.1, from coordinate 18,063,793 downwards.
CCACAGCTTCTACAGTCATCATTAAATTGCACTTCCCTATCAGCTTTTCACAAACTTTAAAACAACAGAGCACTGTACAACTTTTTGTACCTATATGATTGATATGGAAAGCTTTTCTCATAGGAATCATTCAAAAAGATAAACTAGGAAAAGAAGGAAAGGCACTATAACCATCAAGTGTTGCTTCAGAATCCACTTCATGACCTAGACACAATAAACAAATGATCTTCTCGTGTGAACCATCAGGCAACCATCGCCACAATTTCCACAAAGTTCTGTATTAGGTCTTATTGGTCCACCACTAAAAAGAAAATGGCAATCATAATCAATGCCTCTTGCAACTTGCTGGAGACATCTTTCTAGTGCTTGGCTGTCACTTGCCCAGCAGTACATACCTCAATCAAGACCCAGCAGAAGTATGAACTTGCCTCCTTCTGACCGCTTTGGTTTCCTATAAGTTATCCGTTTAACCCAAATTTTCGATTACCTAGAATTAACTTGTATCACTGTGTACTCAGGCATTTCAAATATGTCACAGAAATGCGCAACAACAACCCTCTCACACACTCGTGATATATGGTTTTTCATCTGCAGAGTAACTCATTCTATACCAATCCAATATATCAATAAATACCTATGTTTGAAACTCATCATGGCTAAAGTGGAGTGATTTCTATCAGGGGAAAAAATGAAAACACAAACAATTCCCATAGTCTAAGTTTATAGCTCACAACAACACTATTATATGACCACTCCATTAGCATAACAGAGGACTCTACAACTTCAAAATATTCAAGTTCTCCAGTTCTTGTTTGCACTTTATCAAACAACATTAGCATAATGACACTATTACTATATTACACACCATTAGAATTACAGAGGACTCTACAATTACAAAATCGGGGATTCTATATTCAAGTTCTCCAGTTCTTGTTTTCCCTTTATCAAACCATTAAGAATTATTTTTCAGTCTTCTGTTCGTCAAAATCCATTTGCCTATTCATTTGATTGATCCCTGTTCAGAATTGTCCAATGCAGGAAAACTAATTTTCGTAGCTTTTGAACTCAAACATGACCAGCGGCAAACACTTTTACCAAAATTAGCTACACAAGTTAAATTTTAAAGATGCAGAAACAAAACGAGGAGAGTGAGAATTGAAGGGTTACATGTGTTCAGTGTTCACTGTAAAAGAAATTGAAAATCCAGCCAAAAACTAAAAGTGATGAATGAAATAACCTAAGACCTTTATAAAACCATTTGAATGAACTAGTATATCTTATGTGAATGACAGCTTTTCATTTACCGTGATGCAAAAGCCAACTTTATGGACATGAACCCATGGGAAAGAGTCAAACTATCAAGTCTAAACATTAAGACACTGCAAAATATCCTGAGACCTTTATAATTTCTCTTAGATGCACATAATTATCTAATGTAGGAGACATCATATGCTCTTAATACTCTGTGGACATGGAAAAGAAGCCAAGTTAGAAAGATGAGAAGAGGTCACCATAACAATCAGGACTTGTAGATTAATAATCTGTGATAACTCATCCTTCACTTTCACCAAACTCCACCCCTTTTCCCAAAAAAAAAAAAAAAAAGAAGAAAAAAAAGAGAGAGAGAGAGAGAGAGACCACTAAAAAGATTAGAAAGAAGCAAAGTTGTCAAGCTGAACCAGCCTAACATTTCAGGAACCTAGAGAGAGTATCAGAAGAAAGTGAGGTTCAAGGGCCCTAAGGCTATAATCAAATTGTCTGCCATGTTTCTCCTTCTTCTGCATGTCACCTCACAGGGAGTAAGGAAATTATATTACATGAATGAAGACCTCATCAATAATTTATAAAAACTAGGATTTTTTTCTCCTTTTTGGTTGGGAGCGCTTATGAGTGGGCTTTGTCAACTTTGATCACCACATTTTAAGGCCATGGGAGGCCTTGAGAACTCTGAATCCTCAAATTGGTGCCAATTAGAGGAGCAAAACCTATTGATGTTCTCTCATTGATTCCTCCGAAATTTCCCTCCTACCTTTAAGAAAGCTTAACTAACTCTAATTTCTCTTTTTTAAAATTTTTTATGAAGAGTTGTTTCATTTAAGGCATCAACCAGATGCAATGAGTAGTACATCTACCTGCCAAGAGTCCTAAATAGTTTCTAATTTCTTTCATACAGATCCGCAAGATTATCTACTCTGTGCTAATTAAGCCACAAATCTAAATCCACAAAAAGCTGATGACAATGATTTTTTCCTTTCCATTCCTTTCTCCCTAATTCCAGCCTTCTCCTCTTTTATGGTGTTACCGATACCTATATTTCTCTAAGAAATGGGCAAACCTCGCAACTTTTTTTTTTTTTTTAAAGACGAACTTACAACTAATTCAAACCAAAGATGGTGTCCTATCAAGCAAAAGAAACTACTAACGCCAATTAGTATTATTTTTTATTGTTAATACTAGGTATTATGTTGCAAACAAAAACATACATTGGCTTTGCAAAATTCTTATGTAAGGGATTAGTCTTCCTTATACATCCAACCAAATGACCCCTAACGGCTCTCTTTTATAGGCTGCTCTCAAACCTGCAGAAGCACTGACAAATTCAGCATAACACCCACCAGCAAAGCACTCTTTCACCAGCTCTACTGTTCATCAGACCTTGGCCAATGACCACCATGTATACACACACAGACACAAAGCCTAAAAGAATAGTCTGCTACTATAACTTTCAACTCCTGTGGCAGCTATGATGGCAGAGTAAAACAAGAGGCAATGTAAAGCCCCAAAAAAAATTCAATGTAGGTCGGGGATAGACCCCTAAGCTTGTCCCATTCAGGTACTGAGTTTTGGTTTGACTTCCTAATAAAGATGAAGTTGAGTGACCGAAATTGAAATAGATATTCTGCAGTTAAATCCTCTAACATAAATTGCAAGATCCAGTTTAAAATCCCCCAGCTACTTGAAGCTTAGCCATTCCCTCCATGGCAAGACAAAGTATATTCAACATAAAAGGTCATTATATTCTTTAGCACTATGAATACCTGAAGCTCATTTTGTAGCAACCATGAATTTAGTAATGATTCCAAATTAGGCAAGACAAAAAGGTGCACAAACAGGGAACATCCACCTCCAATCCTAAAGTGATCTAAACCAAAAAATTTTAGACATTCAAAATCATCTCAAGTGATAGGAAACAAGGCTCACCCAAATATAATAAGCACACATATTGACTGTGAGATGTTAATTATCAAGTTATTTCCACTTGGAAGCACCACAAGTACAATGCTAATTGAATTTCAAATGCCATCCTGTTCTTCTCAGGACAATACAAGAAGCTCTCACTGTTAGAAAGATATACATGCATTAAATATTAAATCCTCAATACCCCTGAGATGGATATTAACATGAATAGAAAGCTAAATGACGCAATTCGTTCTGTGTAACTGTATCTAAATAATCCTATAAAGTATATGACATTAAACCTTCAAGTCCTGTGAAGTCATCTTTATTATGAACCATGTAGTAGTAGTCAAAAATACAATCTTGGAAGGACAAGAGCTCAAACTCACCTCCCACATCAACGATCAAACGAATCAGCCTCAACCCACTTCCAGTAATGCTTTTTACATGAAACTGCACCATCTTTGACCATACTCCCACTAGAATCCCCATATTCATCGGTTTCTACCGTGCAAAACTCCTCATCAGGCAAACCATCCACTACAGCCTCAACAGTATGCAACACATAGCAAGCAGGCAATCCAGGATATGACGCTGAAACCCTTTCTTCCACCTTCTTCGTATACGAATTAGGCAAAATCTTAACAACACCATTCTCTCCAAATTCCCCACCAATCACTGAACCAAGTTCTTCTTTCACAGCACGAAAAGCCGCATCTTCAACTGTCTCTCCAGGCTTCATCTTTTCAGACAACGGCCTACACCGTTGCCTTACAACGCCATTCGACAATTCTTGATGCGATTCGACAAGGACTTTATTGTCTTTTCCAATAACCCTGACAACCATAACCTCAACAGTTCTAACAGGAGGTATAGCATCAGCTAACAAAGTCTCCCCTTCAGATAACTCAAGCCAGAGATTATTAACATTCTTGGTTCCAGGCTTAACGCCCCAAGAAGCAAAAGAATCTGAAGGCATACGTGGCCTTAACCAATCAGATAAAGATTGTGGATTAGGGAAGTGGTTACGGAGATTGGTCGAAGTGGGGTTGGACATAGTGGGAATTCTGAGGAATCTACGAGGGTTAAGAGGGAAAGAAACAAGAGGGGTGAATTTACGGAGAAGAGAAGAAGTGGGGTTGTTGGAAGAAGAAGAGAAGATGATGAAGACAGAAAAAGCGGTGAAGATGAAGTCTGGGAAGGAAGTTGGTTTCTTGTGGAGGTGAGGTTGTGAGTGTGGTGGTTGTGGTGGTGGCTGAGAAGACATGTCAAGTAGTTTTAGTTGATAGTGTGATGAGGAAGAAGAAGAATTGGTGAGGTTCCATGATAAGAATGAAAGACAAGGTGAGGAGAAGAGGGGTTAATTGTCTGGAGAATATGGAATTAGAGGTTGAGATCTATTGTTCTTTTGAAATTGGGATCAAAGATTCCACATTCCTTTTCCTAATTGGCTTCCAAAATCTTATTTAACTTTTCGGTTTGACTTGCTTTTCGGACGACTTTCATTAGGTGGCGTGTGGTTGCCAAAACTCCTAGGGTCAACCGCACAAATGCCCCCGTTTCGGGGTGGTCTTTAACTTTGGCCCCTGAATTTTGTGGTTTTAATTTTTTGTCCTTCAACGCATTTGACACGATATAAGTTTAGATTTCACTCGTCAAAACTTACATTTAGCTCCGCATATGTATCATAACGTCACACAAGTTATGCCGAACACAACAAAACTTTCAACACTCAATATAATCTGAAAACGGCACAAGTTTACATTTCACTCAGCAAAGTTTACATTTTGCTCGACATATGTATCATAACATCCCACAAGTTATGCCGGACACAACAAAACCTTCAACACTCAACATAATTTGAAAAATGCTACTCGACTTATAACGCATAACTTAATTCCTACAGAACTTGTGTCGAGTGAGACAAAAATACTACACAACTTATTACGCATAACTTAAAGAACAGTGCGTTTGAAGGGCAATCCGTAAACTTCAAATTCCTTTGAGTTTGTAAAAGAAACTTTTAACTTTGGCAAACTATTTAGCTAAGCCTTATTAAGGGCATCTACGGAGAGTCGAGACCCAGGTCAGGACAGTGGGAGGGATCTCAGACCACTTTTCGGTCATGATGGGGTTGCACCAGGGATCATCCCTTAGCCTTTTTTTACTTACCTTGGTGATGAACGAACTGATACGACATATTCAAAGGGAGATAATGTGGTGTATGTTATTTACTGATGACATAGTATTGGTTGACGAGACATGCAGCGGAGTTAATGAGAGGCTGGAAGTTTGGAGAGAAACCCTTGAGTCTAAAGGTTTCAGGTTAAGCAGGACAAAAATAGAGTATATAGAGTGCAAGTTCAGTGATGTGATGCAGGAGGCGGAGGTGGAAGTGAAGATCGGGAAACTAGTCATACCTAAGAAAGGAAGCTTCAAGTATCTTGGGTCCATAATACAAGGAGACGAAGAGATTGACAATGATGTTGCAGATCGTATTGGAGTGGGTGAAGTAGAGGCTTGCCTCCGAAGTATTGTGCAATAAAAATGTGTCGCCTAGGCTTAAAGGTAAGTTCTACAAAGTGGTGGTTAAACCGATGTTGATGTATGGGGCGAGCCAGTCAAGAACGCCCACGTTTAGAAAATGAAGGTAGCAGAGATAAGGATGCTTAAATGGATGTGTGGGTATAACCGGAGAGATATGATAAGGGACGACGTTATTCGGGACAAGGTGGGAGTGACATCAGTAGAAGACAAGATGAGGAAAACGCGACTGAGATGATTTGGGCATGTGAAGAGGAGGTGCGAGGATGCACTTAGAAGGCGAGGTGCGAGAGGTTGGTCGTAACAAGAGGTAGAAAAGGTAAAGGTAGGTCAGGGAAGAACTGGGGGAGGTGATTAGACAAAACATGGCAAAGCTCCAGCTAACTGAGGAGATGAACTTAGATAGAAGAGTATGAAGGTTCGAGAATTAGTGTAGAACGTTAGTAGATAGTTATGCGTTGTCACACCCTGGAAGAAGGGCGGGGGGGGGGGGGGAGCTTGTAGTAGTAGTATTTAATTATCATGTAATTTCCTATGATTGATGTGTATTCCTATCTTTTGCTGTATTTATTTTGTATCTTGCCATTTTGATGTCTCCTTTGTTTTAGCCGAGGGTCTTTCGAAAATATCCTCTATACCCCATAAAGGTAGGGGTAAGGTCTGCATACATCCTACGCTCCCCAAACCCCACTTGTGGGAGTATACTGGGTGTGTTGTTGTTGTTTATTTAGCTAAGCTTATAAGTTAGTTAAACTGATTTATAGCATTTTTTGACTTATTATGCATTTGGTACTAATATTTTAAAGTGCGTATAAATTAAGTGTTTATAAGCCAAAATCAGTCATAAGTCAAAAGTTGGTCATCCCCAACTTATGATTTTTCAGCTTATAAGCATTTTTAATTTGATCAAGTTTTTTTTTACTATTTTATTCTTAATATCTTTTTCCATCCTTCCTCCTTTTCAAAAGATTTTTATATTTAAAATAAAATTTAAACTTCTCCTCCATTTTAAGAAAGAACAATATCCATCCTTCCTCCTTTTCTTTTACAGTAATATTTTTATATTTATAATTTTTAGTAAAAATTTTAAGAGTATGTTCGTCATTTTAACAAAGAACAACGTATCAACACGTTTTTACCGTTTGTTTGAGACATTTTAGCAGAAACTTTACTGCGAAAACAGCTAAATGAACAAAGTTGACCAGTAATTTCCTTTACAAACTCGGTGTTTGGATATTTCTTTCAACTAAAGTGCAACTTTTTCAGCTTCAAATTCTTCCAAAAAAAGAAAGAAAGTAAAACAGTGATTAAAAGAGAATTTGGTAAGTTCAATGAAGAAACAGAGAGAACCTTTTACTTTTTTGCAATTTTTCTATTTCATCTGACTGTGCAAGAAGTCCACATATAAAGCACACTGGTTATCAAAGATTCATGTAACCAGCTTCAAGTAACTTAAAATAGGAAGAATACTTGAGTATTTTAATATCTCAATGAAAATAATTTGACAGTTAACAAATTGCTTTTATCATCTCCGTTACACTTATTTGTCAAATTGAAGTCTACAAGAGGTGGAAAAAAAGTATTGAACTTAACGTTTTTGTTTTCCAAATGGTGGTACGTGGTGTCTGAAAGTGAAAAGTACAATCCCTCAGAAAATCAAGCCCCCAAAATTCCACACTGCAAATCTAAGAGAAAAATAGCTTCAAACATCTGCAACAGCAGGTTTATGACTCTGTTCTTGCTTTCTAATGTACTTTGGAAGACTAAATAAATTGTTAAAAGTTTGGGAGTTACTGTTTAAATCTTAACAAAAAGAAAGATAAAACTTCCATCTTGTTATAGACGTATTAGTTCACCACTTCTCTAGCTGCACGGCGTTCTTAATATTGTAATGTCAACCATGGAGGCAAAAGTATGACACAGGAAATACCATCAAGTAATTCTGATAACTAGTTCGAAACTGCTTTCAAGTTTCAACTATTCCTTAATTAGAGAAATCTTGAATATGCTCAAATTGTTAGAGACATTCGCCTTGGTTCAAAATTCATTTCGAAAATCACCTCTTTCCAAAAAAAACCCACAAACATCACAGAAAAGCAGAGCACAAAGCAAGTCAAATAACACATCTGTGCAAGAAAACGATGGTATACAACACAGCCTGTCAGCTACACATTAGAATTCCTCTTTGAGTTTTGATAAAGAAACTAGGAAAGATATCAATTCGGAAAGATGGTAAATCGAACTGACTCTTTTTAAGTAATAAACTGAATTGCCAACAGAGAACTCTTAACAAAGCCATCACCGATTTGCAGGTGCGCCTTCTAAACTCAGAATAAATCATCATCTATCTCACTAATATCCTCCCCACAAACTATAATCCATTTTCTTTTAATATATGAAAAGCTGAAACCTACAAAAGGAGAAGACTTTTTCCAATGTTAAGACATAACTAACCCTTGATCCACAGAAACTCCATGTAGAACAAATACAATTAAAACAAAGCTTAGCGAGCAACAATCCAATCTCTCAAACAACAAGATGATCCAGGAATATAATGCACGAGTGCATCACACAAAGTTGAAATTTTCATTCCTGCCATTTACATAAGATTGTCAGAGCTGCTACTGCAGAATCTAATATCCAATATATAGCTCCCAGACTACAGGATTGCAAGGGAACTCCACAAGTTACATTTCCTCCTGTATTTCAAGATTTTCCTGCAATCACAGAACCTACACTATGGTGACAATTACTTCTACAGCACCATGGAAACAGCTATGAGGAGAATACCTAGTCCCACTTTACGAAGTCAAAAAGTTTGACAACGTTTCGCGAAACTAAGTATATATTTTTCAGAACAGAATATATGTAGGGCACATGAAATTGTTTAAAGGCGACCTATGGAACTTAACGAATAGTTTTCACTTTTCACAGGACCAAGTCAAATGATATCTTGTCACTCAAAGTACTCCAGGATAACATTATTACTTCACGAGCTAGCAGCAACCCAGCAACAAATAAAGAAAACAGTTTCGCTACTAATTTTCATGCAGTCCATAAAACTTCATTTGAATAAGTTCAGCAAACAAATTAATCATGAACGTGCTTCAAGCCTTCAATTTGAAGCCTATGGACTTTTATAAGTGATTCCTAGAGTTTTTAAACCTTTATTTATTCAAAATCTTAATTTATTTTCTCACCAGTAAGTGCCTAAAATCTATTTCTTGATTCAATAATTGGACAAATCACATTCTCGGGTCTCCAAAGCTGGTAACTCAATATGTGATGCCAGTCATAATCATCTAAGTTATTCGGACTCTTCACTTTCGGTGCCGCACCCGTGTCGACACAACATGGGTATGGGTGTGGGTGTGGGTGTGGGTGTGGGATCCGTACCCGATCTGGTCAACCGCTTTTGGGTACTTTGACCAAAATCAACGGAGCAATTGCGGACAGATCCAATGATTTTTATAATCCAAACAAAAGATGAGATGGACTTGAAGAAAATGGAATACCTTGTATATTGAAATTTCTTTGTCACTCCTTTTCCTTTTATCTCCTTCCGGGATTCTCCTCTTGGTCAATATTTTCTCCTCATGTTTTTCACATAATATCTCATAATTTAGGTTTTATAATTCTATTTTTAGATATTTTAATTATTTTTAGCCGAATCCCAGCACCAATATCCATACCTGGATCCGTATCCCCGAATCTTAGAATTTAGATCATGAAGGATCCGACCTCTAGATCCGCACCCGTATCGGACACCCGCACCCTAGTTCGAGTAACTTAGATAATCATAGCCCCCAAAGGTAACTCGATGCTACAAACAGATATGACATCAGCGAACAACCTCTGACTCCTTTCATAGTTCTATCCACACAAAACTGCCATCAACCATGCATATCTTCAGCCCTCTAATACTGGTCTAATTCCACTATTCACCATTTGCAGCACCAGAAGAAAGCCCCGCCAGTTCCTTTGAAGTTGACTAGCTATACAACCATCAAATAGGCAAATTGTCCTAGAATAACTATAAACAGAAAAATAAGTTGAGGGTTAAAATCTAAAGCATGTTAAATTCGGCACCAATAGGTTGCCATTGATCCACACAAATATACAAAGTCAAGGGTCTCCGAAAACCAATGATGACATCATGTTTCAAAGTATGTACTGACTTTGTTCTTCTATCATAATGTTGAAGCATATTTGTCATTAATATCATTCAAGACCATATTACTTAAATAAGGAAATGTCACCCAAAGCCATTTTAAACAGAATACTCTAGAGCATGAGTAAAGGCTAAAAATGTCTTGATTATCCAACAATTGGTTAAAAAGTCACATTAACTAGTAGCTAGTTCAAGTGTGCTTCTACTTTCTGTGAGTTAAATTTTTTTATTTTCTTTTGAAACAAAGTCGTTTAATGTGAGTTAAATTTCAAATCTTGCATCACAATATAGGTTAATTCCCTAACTCAACAGATACAATACAAATTTTGTTTCTATACGTCATAAGAATCAGGAACTACATAAAAAGTGAAACCACATAAACAGGCATCCTTCATTCAATAACTCATTAATATACTCTACCACAAGCAAGAATCAGCAGGATCTCAGAATTACTGAATCAGCTTTTCCTTTTTTGCTCTTTTGCCACACACAATAAGTTATAGCTAACACTTTCAAGCAGTCCAAAAAGGCTGCACAACAACATCCAAGCTCTAACCCGTTTCCTCCACGAAGCAACAGACATACTAGTAATAGCAATAGTTATCATAAAGGAAAAATTCAATCATCCAATAACCTTATGCCCTTTTTTTTTTTTTTTTTTGGAAACTGTCCAGTAACCTTATACTTTAAGCATCTGCAACTTGTTAGAAAACGCAATGGCAATCCAATCACGTTGTGCAGCAGACCACTGAAGTTGATTAATCTCAGCTCCAGCATAGTACATTGACATGGGATCAATCCCATTTGGCCCCGCAACAGTAGGCAACTCCCAAACGAGTGCCTGCCCATCATCCCCAGCCGAACAAATATTTCTAGAACTCTGTGGAGCCCATGCAATAGCGTTCACACTCGCTTGATGCCTTTCCAACTCTGCCACAGGCATTGCTGGAGACCTAATATCTAAAATCACAATCTTGTGGCTATATATGGTAGCCATGTATCTCAAATCCTGCTTGTTCCAAGCCAACCTCAACAACGGAGTGTCCGGTTGTGGGGACTCATAAATAATCGTCAAATGTTCATTATCCCTCAAATCGAAAATCCTAACTGACCCATCAGCAGAAACCGAGGCAAACACCCCAGCCTCACCCCAAGCTATGTCATATACCTCTTTGTCATGGGCTTTCAGTTGAGTTTCGACAACCCCTTTTTCAACATCCCAGATGGTACAAGTAGTATCAATACTGGAAGTACCAATTCTTCTGGGCTCAACTTCATTCCAATCAAAAGACGTCAAAGGGGCACAGCATTCACTAGTTTTACTGTTGTTGAGAGTGAAAAGGGGTTCGACAGAAGTTTCATGAACATCCCAGAGACGGAGGTAGTCACTGGAAGAGGCAAGAATGTCATTGGACTTGAGGGAAGCAGAAGGATTGGGATGGAACATGAGTTTCGTAGGCGGATAAGGGTGATCGAAAGAGAGATTTGTAATGGGCTTAAGGGTTAGGGTATCTTCATCGAAGGAGAGAATGTCGACACGGTTGTTGAATTCTTCGATAAAGCTGCCAATGGCAATGGGAGAGCAGTAGTTGGGGAGGGGAGAAGTGAAGGAGGAAAAGGCCATGGCATAGATGGGGTAGGAGGAGTCATATGTGACGGAGTTTTCAGATCGGAGGTGCGATTCTTGACTTGAATTTTCCATATTTAGTTGGATGAATTGGGGAAAATGGAAGTGAGATTATGTGTGTGTTATGAGTTGGAATTGGAAAACGTATTGTTAAGCTTACATTTGACTCCTAGAAAATACGTCATGCTGACCGGTAGTTCGCTAAAAGGAAAAAAAAAGTTAGCGGTTGGTAGCTATTCATAATGTTGAAGCACATCTGTCATTAATGTCATTCAAAGCCATATAACTTAATAAGAAAATGTCACCCAAAGCCATTTTAAACAGAATTCTCTAGAGCATAAGTAAAGGTTAAAAATGTCTGACGATCCAACAATTGGTTAAAAAGTCACATTTAACTAGTAGCTAGTTCAAGTGTGCTTCTAGTTTCTGTGAGTTAAATTTCACACTTTGCATCACAATATAGGTTAATTTCCCTAACTAAACAGATACAATACAAATTTTGTTTCTTTTTTTTTTTTTTTTTGATGAAGTAATGTGTGTCATAGATACGCACCAAGAAGATGCAATACAAATTTTGTTTCTATACGTCATAAGAATCAGGAACTACATTTTTTTTTTGAGTCAAAATAATCAGGAACTACATCAATAAGTGAAACCACATAACAGGAGTCCTACATTCAATAACTCATTAATACATTATCTACCACAAGCAAGAATCAGCAGGATCTCAGAATTACTGAATCAGCATTTCATGTTTCCTTCTTTTGCCACACACAATAAGTTGAAACTATCTAAATGTCTATCACCGTCATGCAGTCCAAAAAAGGACACACAATAACATCCAAGCTCCAACGTAGTAGTAGTTATCTTACGGAAAAACTTTTATTTCTATACGTCATAAGAATCAGGAACTACATAAAAGGTGAAACCACATAAAAGGTGAAACCACATAAACAGGCATCCTACATTCAATAACACATTAATATATCATCTACCACAAGCAAGAATCAGCAGGATCTCACAATTACTGAATCAGTTTTTCCTTTTTTGTTCTTTTACCACACACAATAAGTTGAAACTATCTAAGTATATAACACCTTCAAGCAGTCCAAAAAAAGTTGCACATTAACATCCAAGCTTTAACCCCTTTCCTCCACGAAACAACAATCATTACTAGTAACATCAACAGTTATCATACACGAAAAATTCAATTATCCAATAACCTTATACTTTAAGCATCTGCAACTTGTTAGAAAACGCAATGGCAATCCAATCACGTGTCGCAGCAGACCACTGAAGTTGATTAATCTCAGCTCCAGCAGAATACATCGACATAGGATCAATCCCGTTAGGCCCTGCAACAGTAGGCAACTCCCAAATAAGCGCCTGCCCGTCATCCCCAGCAGAACTAATATGTCTACAACTCTGTGGAGCCCACGCGATCGCATTCACACTCGCCTGATGCCTTTCCAACTCCGCCACAGGCATTGCTGGTGACCTAATATCTAATATCACAATCTTGTTGCTATCCATCAATATAGTAGCCATGTATCTCAAATCCTGCTTATTCCAAGCTAACCTCAACAACGGAGTATCAGGTTGTGGGGACTCATAAATAATCGTCGAATGTTCTTTATCTCTCAAATCGAAAATCCTAACCGATCCATCAGCAGAAACAGAAGCAAAAACCCCAGCTTCACCCCAAGCTATATCATAAACCTCTTTATCATGAGCAATCAATTGAGTTTCAACAACCCCTTTTTCAACATCCCAAATAGTACAAGTAGTATCAATACTAGAAGTACCAATTCTTCTAGGCTCAACTTCATTCCAATCAAAAGAAGTTAAAGGGGCACAGTATTCACTAGTTTTACTATTATTAAGAGTAAAAAGGGGTTCAATAGAAGCTTCTTTAACTTCCCAAAGACGTAAGTAATCACCTGAAGAAGCAAGAATGTCATTAGACTTAAGGGAAGCAGTTGGATTAGGATGAAACATGAGTTTAGTAGGTGGATAAGGGTGATCAAAAGAGAGATTAGGAACAGGTTTAAGGGTTAAGGCATCTTCATTAAAAGAAAGAATATCGACACGGTTGTTGAATTCTTCCTTAAAGCTACCGACAGCAATGCGATGATGGCGGTTAGGGAGTGAAGGGGTAAAAGAGGAAAAAGCCATAGCGTAGATAGGGTAAGAGGAGTCATATGTGACTGAGTTTTCAGATCGGAGATGTGATTCTTGACTTGAATTTTCCATGTTTAGTGAGGGGAAAATGGAAGTGAAGTTATCTGTGTGTGTGTGTGTGTGTGTGTGTGTGTGTTTGTGTTTTATGGGTTTGGTAATGAACTGGAATTGGAGAACGTGTTGTCGTGTTTATGTTTGATTTCCTAGAAAGCATGTCATGTTGACCGGTAGTTCGCTAGAAGGAAAGATTGACTAGTCGGGTGCTTTATATTCCACGAGACCAAGACAGAGTCATCTTTGGTGGCTGTGCTTGTGCTTGTGCTTGTGCTTGTGCATGTGCTTTGGACCATTTGATTTGGAAGCTTTAGTTCTTTTATTGGGCCGTTTGGTTTGAGGTAGTACTTGAATGATATGTATAATTTAGGATAATAAAAAGAACGAGGGGAGTGCTCTCGAAGAAGAGAAAATCTTAAGTCTAAATTCGAGATGTTAGAAGGTGCAAAATTAATAGGTACAGAAACATTCTTTCGATGGGAGTTAGAGGTATTGGAAACATCCTTAGTTCCTCGATTGATTTCATGACGCAAAATTCATCATTGGTAAAAATAATAATTTGGTTTTTCCATTTTGGGATTTGTTCTTATCTAGTTTTTTCTATTCTTAGGGAAGGATCCACTGAAAAGACTGGAATAGTATCTTCATTAGCCGGAAGGGATGAATCTCCAATGACGTCATTCGAAGAACGAACAAGTTTACTGTTTATGATGGATGGATGTGATCCAATGGCTAAAGCTCACATCGAACTTTCTTGTCCGAACTCTCTTCTCTTTTAGAGCATTTTTTTTTTTTTTGGGGGGCGGGGGGGGGGGGGGGGGGGGGGGGGGGGGGAAATTGTGTCTAATTTAATAGTAGCAATGAATTTCTAAAACGGAAAAGGGCCAAAATTACACTGAACTTTGAAAAATAGTTAGTAAAATACACATAGCATTATCTTTGGCGGGATTATCATACCAGGGGGGTCGATTATCTGCCATCGGAAACTATTTGTCTCATCAAAAATTATTTTACCTCAAATAATTTTTTATAGGTTCGATTAATTTTTTTTTTTTTTAAAATAAAAATAATACGGGAATTATTTTTATATTTTTTTTGGAAAAATTATCCATATTATTTTTCTCAAAAAAAAAAAAATTGAACGGATTGAGTTATTTTGGATGAAAATTATTTGAGGGTAAAATAATTTTGAAAACAGGAGTAAAGATTGACGAGAAACATACTATAACCTGTCTAAATTAGATGTTAGCTAAAGGTGCAAAATTAATTTTGAATCAAGAATTTTCTAGATTCTATGATGGTATTGAAGCTAAGCGTGGCACATCGATTACCATATTCTAATACAAAATTTCAAGAATTTTCAATGGTTAAATTTAACGTAAACCTTCAAAAATTTGTAGATTCACTTTATCTTTTTCTACAAGTTATTTTCAAGTTCAATAATAGTGTTCTTTTAATTTCTTCTACTAAATCAATCCAAATTGTTAAAGATGGATAATAAAAGCTCAATAGAACATACCCGCTCAATTTCATCTGCAAATAAGCAATTAATCTTTAATATTCTACAACTCAGAGAAAAGGAGAAGATGAGTCTGGCGGAAGTCCAAAATTGTTAAAATATTTATCAATATGGCTAAAAATTAAATGAATACTTATAAAGCTGGCTTACAAACAAGTCCTCGTTGCTTTTAAGGTAGCAATTGCTCCTGATAGTCTACTTGGACACTTCCAAATATATGCATTCAGTTTTTTTTTTTTTTTTTTTTTTTTTTTTTTTTTAAACATTTAATGGGTAGACATCGTAAGCAACTCCACACGAAATTGTTGCTCCTTCACTTCTTCTTATATCTTTCTCAGCCATTAATATGTATAACATTAAAAAACTGCTAGTCACTAACAATGCATCCAATATTCCACTGCAACAAATATAAGAAAAGACTAGTGCAGACAATTTACATCAATTTTTATTCTCTTTCTTTAATGGAAAAATACTTTCCTTAATTAATCGGTACTAGTTTAACTCTTACTGTCTTCTTGTTTTCGAATTGATTGACTTAAATTGTTATAAATAGCGGCTAGTGGGTAAAAGCTTCAAGAAACTAACAATTTAAGTTGGGTACTATAAACATAAACTTTGAATATAAATGTTTGAAGTTTAGGCTCTTAAGTTGGGTACTATAAAGACAAAGGCTTTGACAAGCTTAACTTGAGACATCCATGTTGGGAGTTTGTATAGCTAAAGTTCAATCATATGTGACTTAAGTTCAGGCATCGTAATGCTACAATATCAAGCAAGAAGTATCTAAACTTTAGCCTTGAGAGGCTAAACTTCAAGTGAAAATGCTGAAAGTTTAATGCTAAACTTCAGACATGAATTTTTGCACATTCAATTACGAATGCCAGAAATTAGCTTCGAAACAACTACACTTACAAAATTTATAGACTAAGATTATAGCTTAACTGGAGACCCTAAAATGGGCTAGAGTCCAAATGCCCAATCATGGCCATAGATCACAAAAAAGAGTCTCTTGCTGGTGAAGAAATTGCACGTTTTGTCCTTCAAATTTTGATCTATTATTTTTTGTAAAATTTACTTGGCATAGCTTACATTATTACCTATTTATGGAACATAACTAAACCTTACAATAATTATATTTAGTAGCTAAAATATAACATATTTCTTCTTATATCTTTCTCACCCACACCCCTAAATTTAAGCAAAAAAAAAAAAGCTCTCTCTCTATCCCCCTAAATACGTGCCATTATGCCCTATATCACTAATTTCCTCCAATTTCAAAAAGTTTATAATAGTTCAACTTCCTTGTTTATCTCTAATTAACTACTCATTAATTTCACTTTCATCATTCAAATCTAAATCCACAAAAAGGTAGATTCTATCTTAATTTTTACGTTTCACCGTGTATTTAACTTATATTTTCGTTTTTTTTTTCCCACTTTGGATTGATATTTTAATAGTTGTTTTTCATATATATTTTGGCTATATTTTTAATTATATTTTGATTATTATGTTCAATATTAATTATTCGATTTACGGTGACTATAAACATATTTTTCATATATTTTGACTATATTTAGAAAAATTTTAGAAAAAAAAGTTTGAAAATGTTGTTACCTCAATTATGACTATATTTTGGCTATATTTTAATTGTATTTTTATTATTACGTTCAATATTACTTATTATGATTATTTCAGATATATTTTTCATATATTTTGACTATATTTTTAAAATTTCGTGAAAAATAAAAAAAAATAAAAGTTGCGGATGAAAACGTTGTTACCTCAATTATGAACTCAACTTGAATTCGATATTTCAACCGATGAATTCACATATATATTCGTCGTTTAAAACGAGCTCTGTTCACTGGTTTGATATTGTCATTTTTCAAAGTTTTTTGATGAACTAGTTTTTTTTTTTTTTTTTTGGGTTAAAAATATGAATGTACTTTTTGAATTAAAAATTTTGAATTTATTAATTTGTTTGAATGAGATATGAGATCGGATATGGAATGGGAGGATATTTGCGTGAATCGGGGAACATTAAAAGCGATTTTAATTTAAATTGGAATAGATTTTGTTTCCATAAATATAGCACTTTCGGTTTTCTAAAATGTGTATTTAAGATTTATATTTATCCATATTTAAGTCGACGCATCTACTAGCTAAATATAGGTCTCTTGCTGAATTGTAAATGTAAAACATATAGTTATAGGTTGTTAGAAGGTCCTTCAAAGGTAATTTGTTTGTGAAAATTTACTTATTTTTCCCTTCAAATGGGCTGGTCTTTTTTCTCTTCAAAATCAACTTATGGGTCATTTGCAGTTTTATCTCCCTATATTGTCTTTGGTCTTTAATTTTTATCCTTCAAATGGTTGGTCTTTAATTTCAGTCCTTCAAAATCGAACTTATGCCTAGAGGAGTATAAGTTACGCATCATAATATTCACAAGTTATTCCCGCACCCTAAAGGAACTTATTCCCCACTAGGCATAAGTTCGATTTTAAAGGACAAAAATTAAAGACCAGCCCATTTGAAGGACAAAAATTAAAGAACGGTCCATTTGAAGGGGAAACCGTGCAATTACTTTCAAATTTATGCCTAGCGGGGCATAAGTTTTTTAAGGGTGTGGGACATAACTTGTGGAATATTATGATGCGAAAATATAAACTTATGCCCCGCAAAATAGTTGTTTACCTTGAGGGAAAAAAATTAAAGACCAACACAAAATTGGGACAAAAGTATAAAGGGGGAAAAACCTAAGTAGTCAATAATATAAAAATATTTATATACTCATAACAGATAAATACAAGTAACATTACATGGTAGTTAAGAGTTTTATAGTAAACCAAATTGCTAAGAAAAAGAGAACCATTTAGACGTGAATAACATAATTTCCTATATTTTCGTTCCAAGTATATCTTTGTAACTATTTTTTTTACAGTTTCATAATAACAACTTTCTTATTCTGAAAAAATTCCCAACGTTTTTTTAAACCTTTCCTACTTTGTTGTTATTCTTATCTCCTTTCATTATTCATCCATGGAAAAAAATCGCAGTTTTTATTCAACACAATGGGAAATGGAATGCTGAACACAGTGTTTATAGTGCCTTTGTGGATATGGATTACGATTTGTAATATATGTAGTATAATAAAAAAGTTATACATAGAATAATATTTACATAATTTAATTACATCTTTTATAATAAATTAAATATAACTTGTATAATTTGATTATACATTGTATCTAAATTTTATATACCTTATATAATTTTATTATATGTTGTCAATTATATTATGCATATTGCAGGTATTATCTTGTATGTGTGGATGAATATCACTCTGGTTGGAGTCTAAACCTTCATGCATCAAATATATTTAGCTTTGCGTAAACCGCTATAACTCAAAGCAAGCAAGAAGAAAAAATGGAGATGAATGGAGAGATGAGTTATAGCAGATGGAGGATTTTTAGCTCAAGAAGAGAGAGAAATGAGAAATATAATTATTAATGGTTAAACAAAAGAGATAAATGATCGTAAAGAGGGGTTTACCCTTTAGAATAGAGATAAATGATAATAATGATATAACTGAATCCTTAATTTATGGAGATATCTTTTTCCTTATAATATTTCAGTGTGTTCTTTCTGAAGAATTTTAAAAGCTATGCAAATTATGTGCTTAAATCTAATAGTGTGACAAACAGTGTAGTTTGATTCCATGCTAGTTAGATAAGGGCCAACCCAGAAGCCCAAATATGAATAAATGCTGACTGAGAGCAGCCCGCTTCATTGTACAGAGGCCCAAACGAAAATGACCATTTGTTATAAATTTTTATTCCGTATATATCATAAGGAGAAATATTTAATTTTAGTTTTATATTTACAAAACATGTATAAAACATGCTTTATATTTAAAAAAAAAAAAAAATTAAATTATTTTTTATTTTTTAAAATCATTTTTAAAAAAAAATTTTTTTATTTTAAAAAAAAAAAAAAAAAAAAATTTTTTATTTTTAAAAAAAATTAATTTTTTTTTTTTGCTCAAAACTTATGTATGAAAGTTGTATGAAATGTGTATATCTCTCAAGACTTCAAGCCCAAAATGAAAAATGTATGAAATGTGTATACTTCAAGGCTTAAAAAATCCGCTCAAAATTGTGTGTATGAAAACAATATGAAATTTGTATCTTGCTCATGTCAATTTGCTCACATTTTCATGTATAAAGTTCATGTTAGCGTAAAATTAATACAACTACAACAACATTGTATATAACTTTTGATACAACATTCAAGACTTAAAATAATCGCTAAATTTTTTGTGTGAAATTTGTATATCTTGCTCAAGGCTTAAAAAGTTCGCTCAAATTTTATGTATGAAGAACGTATGAAATGTGTATATCTTGATCAAGGCTTAAACATTATAAAATTTTATGCATGAGAATGGTATGAAATGTGTATAATAGAAGACTTAGAATTTCATTCACATTGTTTGTATATAAATTTCATATTAGATTCTGGAAAATTAATACATATACAACAACATTTGTAACAATATATTCAAGGCTTAAACGTCAAAAAATTTTGTATATGAAAATTATATTAAAAATTTTGCTCACACATACACATTTCATACAACTTTCATACATAGAAATAAGGTAATTTTTTGCCATTGAGCAAAAAAAAAAAAAAAAAAAAATTAATATTTAAAAAATATATATAAAAATTATTTTTTAAAAATAAAAATATATATATATTTTTGGAAAAAAAAAAAAAAAAACGAAAAATATATCTTGTTTTGTAATATAGATGTTTTGAAAGAAAAAAAAACTATCGTAAATATTTATCACGTGTATATATCGTTTTTAAATTTTATTCCCATGGTTTAATTTTGTATGTAGATGTTAAAGATGAAAATTTGTCAAAAGCCAGTGTCTTTTTCCAAAGATTAGTATCTCATGTCAAGCCCAAAATGAAGATCAAACTTCAAAGGCCCGAATCTAGGCTAATTTGAAGTCAATGACTTGGCGAAAAACTAATATTTTCATTTTTATTTTTTATATTTTTAAATAAACTTTTAATTTAATTGTTATTATATATCATACAAAATATATATCGCTTTAGTTATAATAAAAAAAATGGAGTTTAAAAATTAAAAATATATGATGGAATTAAGTCTTGGAGATGGAAAAGATTAGGATTTTTTCTCATTGTCATAATGATGAAAGCATCGATGTGAAAAAGAAAATTAGTAAGAATATGAGAGAAAAATAATATTTTCATTTTATTTTTTCTTTAAATTCTTTAATATCTTATATATTGAAATCCATCGCAATTAACTATCAGATTAAGAACCATTGTTGTATATATTGAATTTTTAAAAACAAAACTAATAAAATATTTTTATTAAATTAATTAAAAAATATGTTAATAAGGGATAAATGAGTTACATTATAATTTTTTATATTAACAATTATAGATAAAAAGAATTGTTACAAAGAAATCAAAATTAGAAGGATATATGTTATATCATAAGTCACCAAATTTTAATTCCGAAATGAAAATATAAAGTAATGCATTTTATAAATATAAAGAAACAATAATCAGAGAATGCAAAAGAAAGCAAAATAAGTAAAGTATTAACAAAGAAGGAAAACGGAGATAAAAGTCACTCCCTCCCTTCACTTTTACTTGTCCACGTTAACATATCCAGACTCAAGAGAAAGAAATTTTCTTCTTTTAATTTTACCCTTCACATTAATTACTCATTTTCAAATTATTTTCTAAGGCTATTGAGACTATACATCAATAAATATGGATATTATGATAAAATATATACTTCATTTATTAATTCTTAAAGAACGTGAAAAGTAAAAAATGGACAAGTAAAAGTGCACGGAGGGAATAAAATTGAAGTGCATACGTATACATGTGAAGAGAATAAATACTCAGTGCTATTACATATGTCCAAGTTGAATAAAAAAGTAGTTGGTTAAAGTGTACAATTTATATAACTTTTGGTACAAATTGCATTGCTATTGTTCGTCCTCTCTTCACGTTTAAAGTATTGACAAAGAAGGAAAATGGGGATAAAAATCACTCCCGCTGTTCATTTTTACTTGTCCACGTTAACATATCAAGAGAAAGGAATTTTTCTTCTTTTTATTAATTTTACCCTTCACATTAATTACTCATTTTTCAAGGCTATTGAGCCTTTACACCAATAAATATGAATATTATGGTAAAATATATACTCCCTCCGTCTCATATTACTTGCCCAATTTCCCTTTTGCCTTAAGAAATCATAAATAAAAGATGTATTTTATATTTTACTATCTTACTTCTATCTCTCTCCAATAAATACATTCTAATCAAAATTGACTATTTTCAAGAATATTTAATACGAAGAGTAAGATGGGAAAGAATTATATATATATATATATAATACGTGGCCAAGTAGTATGGGACGGAGGGAGTACTTCATTTATTAATTCTTAAAGAAGGTGAAAAGTCAAAAGTGAAAAATAAATATGTGTCAGAGAATTAAAATTGAAGTGCATACGTATATACATAAGAAGAGAATAAATATTCATTACTATGACATGTTCATGTGAAACAAAAAAATAATTGATTAAAGTGTACAATTTATATAACTTTTGGTACAAATTTACAGTGCTAAGAAAACAAAAGGTTTCAGTAGCAGCTGAGAATGGGCATAGAACACTGATTAGGAATAGCACAAATTCAAAAAGCAAGGGAAATGAAAGTGGTTAGAATCTCTAGATAAATAAAGAGGTAACCACGTGTAAGCCAAAATAGGGCAATTGAAAGGTACACGTGGTCAAAGGAGAGGCCAAATGTAGGCTCAATTTTATGGTATAACTTATGTTGCTTTTAGTACAATCATTTGTTGCTGTGTTAGTACTCCCTTCCCATTTATATATAGTAGAAATACTAGTATTAGAAATAAAAGTTTGGTTCAAAATTTATCTAAAATCTCTTATTTTGCAACTTAGAAAATAAATTTTCATTTTCTATACCCTAATTCTTGTAACATATACAAAGTTTGGACATGCACAAATGAACCTATTTGTTGAAATAGTGTATCTATTTATAAATATCTTCGTTCAAATCAAATTTTCTTCTTAAGTACCTAAAAATACCTTTGCAATTAAAGATATGATATTTCCTCATATATTTTTCAAATTTTTAACTTGTGGATAGTGGTTAATGTAATATCACGTACGCGTGATAAAATTTATCATGCATGACTAGTTTATAAGGGATAATGCGATTGAAAGTAGAAGAGAAAAAGCTAAAGGAAGAATTTAATGTCTCTGATCTTATAATGGAAAGCCCTAATGGCCATTTTGAGCTAGAAGTTTCTTGATACTGAGAAGGTTAAAGTCATTACTGGAAAAAACAAAAAAGGAAGGAAAAAAAAAAGGAAAATATAAAGTTAAAACCTAAACAGCTAAACTAAATCATTTTTTCCTAATTTTTATAATTAGCAAAGAATGCAAGAATGCAAAAACTCATTTATTCGTATACCCAAATAGCTGTTAATTTGATCAAGCAGATGCAAACAAATCTTTTCTTTCGACTTACATTTCCTCTTTTCTATCTCATACATCAGGATCGAAATGAAAGAAGACAGGTATAATTTGATACCTCAGCTTGATATGTTGATTGATTGAAGACAAGCATACACGAAATTATGTTTTTCTTACTTAATTCGTAGTACGTAGTTGCACACATTCTATTTTACGTTAATGAATTATGCACATAATATTCGAACCTTTTATACGGGTACGTGAGCTAGGATATATCTCATCTAAGTTCTGGTTAATTTTTGTGTTATGAATGGGCCTGTAATGGTATTGGCAAAGCAGCCCAATATCAGATTAAGTGGCTATATTTGGGATCCGGGTTGATAAATAGCAGTTTGTGAGAGTAAAATAGGACTATGCTTAGTATGAAAAAAATGTATGTTCCTCTCATCCCCTTTCTCAGAATCTAATTTTTCATCCCCATTCTTATCTCTACCTTTAGTTACTTCATTTCAGTATTTTCCATTGTTATTTAGTAGTTTGAGTATCATAGTTGTAATTTGGCTATCAGATTATATATATTTCTGTTGAGAATATGGTTCGTTACATTGGTGCTTTCATTGACGTACTCTAACGGCGGTCGTGGTATTAGATCGATTCAGCGGCGCCAGTATCTCGATGGTGAGGCACTAGACTGGTTCCGTTGGATGTATCGCAACGAACAATTTTGGGATTGGAAGCATTTCACGGAGAAATTAGCGTTGCGTTTTCGAGCACGATCCTCCGCAGAGTCTCCTACGGTGCACTCTCAAATGTCCAGTATTCTAGATTTTCTACAGAAGGTGCAAGAAAATTATTCAGTTATGCATAAGCAATTTGACAAAATTCATCTCTCAACTTCCTGTATATCTAATCTCACGGGATTGCCACCAACAATAATGCAAGAGGTTACAGTAAAAAATGCAACTGACAGTGCTACTACGGCGGTTGGCGGAGAGATTGCTTCTGCTTTGGCCGATGGAAACTCAATCACTGCGGATAATTCTAAGGTACATCTTGAGACGTTTGACACTTCGACCGACACAAACCTCCTTCTCTCCGGGACAGATTCTGCTCTGGAAGATGAACACTCAGGCCATGTGGACCAAGTGTTCAATGAAAGTTCTCACCAGATTGAAAACTCAGTCCATGAATTTGACACTACATTTGACTTGGTAGCGGATAATTCAGAGGGGTTGCCTTTGCAAATAACTCAGATGATAAGCAAACCTACTTAGTGCACTGAAATTGATTATCCCGATGATACACAATCAAGAGAATCAACTGCCGAGGAAGATGAATGTCTTAAAACTAATACGGACGTTGTGTTTGATGAAAGTCTCCAGCGAAATGGGTTCGAGCAACATTGCGAATTTGTACATCTGAAGCTTGTTGTGATTGAGAAATCTGTTTCCCATGAGATTTTGCCTTCTGATTTTGATGAACCAACAGGAGTTCAGGGGGAGGCTTCGCTTATCCCTTATGCTAACGATGCTCCGATTGCTGAGTTTTTTCCATGTCTATTCAAACAACCATGTTTGGCTGATTTTGGGGATCTAGCAATGTGTGAGAGCATGAAAAATGGCTTACGCACTTGCTATTGGTTCGACACCGGACAAAATTTCTCTCAGCCCATTCCCTTCGCGTTCCAACATAAGAAATGTGGTGATCTTTCGTCCGTGCTGGAATTTTCCAAGAACGGTGCTCGTCTTTCTTTTGACGCTCAAGGTGGTTGTGCCATACCTGTTGGCCATGACGAGACCTTCCTTTCAGGAGATGCCTATAGGAAATACATGTGGTGCTTTGAGTTTGTTTTCAGGAGGCAGTCCGCTCACAGTGCACAGACTCGTCCTAGGTACTTTCGATTATTTCGCGTTATTCAAGAGGTATGCTACATACTTGGACGTACTAACATATTCTACACATTTGCATACTCTTACTCAATGACTAAAGTGTGGGATCCCGGACAATGCTGGTGTGTGAATTCCTACATTAGTGAAATAATTGAACATCAAATTATTGGTGTTGATATTAGTGATATATCTTTAAACCTTGCAAGGCTTACATCGAGTGCAGATATGTTGGTTGAGACTATTTTATTTACTCTGGTTGCAATGTGTCAGAGAATAGCTGATTGTCTCATGGTTTTGGATAAATACCACGGAGATGTGTTGTTTGTTGGATTGGACGAATCGAGGCTTATAAACGAGCAGAAACCTGTGAGGGAGTTTTCAGTTTGTTCTACTTTATACAACATGGATATGTTATCTTTGATAGACTCTTGATAGTCATTTGCAATGCCAATCCATTCATTAGTATGGATTTCAATTGTGGTGGTTCTGCTCAGCTCAATACATGCCACTTTCTTCTCATGGTTTCTCTCAATAACAAGACTTCTTCCTCGACTTTCATCCCTTACGCTATTATAATCCTTGAGAAAGAAATTATTGTTACATGGATAGCTACGAAAGGTGCAGCTTATTCAAGTACTAATTTACAACTGAGTGAATTTGTCAAGATATGTCTTCCAGGTACGAAGATTAATAGTACTGGCGTCGCAACATATGAATTCGCAAGATCAGATTTGTGGTTGGAGATTATCGATCTTGTTAGGCCTTTTAAACCTACTTTTACTGCTTACTCTTATGTAGGGCGTTCTCCAACTATGCCTCCTCTTTTGACAGTAATTAAGACATTATTCTTTGGTCATCTTAAGGAGAAAGTGGAATGTATCTTGCTCAAGATATCGCCTTCAGTGAACACGTGCTAGTTGGCTCTTCGTATAGCCCGTCAGAAATTTGCTTATTCTATGGCACTTTACAAGAGTTTAGCTTACTTTTTCATTGTGCCTTTGAGTTGCTATACGCAAGTTTAGTGCAGAAAATATTTTGGAGGTTACGGATATTGCTTCACTTCCCTAGTTGTATCCATGAGCGCATTCGTGACAGTGTATATGATCTGACAGTAAGGGAACACAACAAAGTAGAGTAAAATATTTTGCCTTCTTATGAAATGACAAAATTTTGCAAGCATCTACAACTCTTTATGAGGCTACTGGAGTCAATGTGGCAGCAGTAGCAGGTGACAAGACTCTTTTGATGAAATTGCTTTGTAGGACAGTACTAAGGAGATTCTTTGGACACCAAAGTAGTGTCACAAGGTCTGTCAAGGATTCAAAGGATGTGAGGAAGTTCTTTGCCTATGTTCCGCTATGTGCTTTTGACAATGATGTTGTTGATGTAAGGCTTTACTACTCGAACCTTGAGGACAAGGTTCTTATTGGGGCCGAATGTATTGTTATGAATGGGCCTGTAATGGTATCAGAAAGAAAGTTAGGTGCCCCAATATCAGATTAAGTGGCTATGTTTGGGATCCGGGTTGATAAATAGCAGTTTGTGAGAGCAAAATAGGACTATGCTTAGTATGAAGAAAATGTCTGTTCCTCTCATCCCCTTTCTCAGAATCTAACTTCTCATCCCCATTCTTATCTCTATCTTTAGTTACTTCATTTCAGTATTTTCCATTGTTATTCGGTAGTTTGAGTATTATAGTTGTAATTTGGCTATCAGATTATATATATTTCTGTTGAGAATCTGGTTCGTTACATTTTGGATTTACATTTTGGATTTTAAATTTGTTTTATTATGTCACCCCTGATCGATGTTACATATTTACAAACAATGGAGCACACTAAAACGTGCCCTATATATAGGCCATATCTTTTGAAAGATTTTAAGTCCAAACTGATAGAAACATAAAGCAAATAAGGGTTTGTAATATCTTTTAAGTAATTTTCTTTTAAGAAAAAGAGACAATTGGAAAATCAAGCTAGAGTGATTTTTCAAAATTTGGCTTAGAATTTATTAAAATATGTACAAATATTAAAGTTTAAATATAATAACAAAAATGACTATTCAACTAAAATTCTTAACAAGCCCCCTTTGTAAATTTACGATTCTTCAGAACTAAAATGCACCTTTGGCTTTGGCTAAGGCGTCCACTTACACGAAATGCGTGATTCAGCAAAATCGTTAAGATTAATTAATTTTTCTTATCACCGAATTAATTCTACATAAAGTCTGATTAAAACTAAACAATGAATGCATAGAGTTGGATAATAACTGAAAATGTAGTCAGTCTCTTCCTTTTGTAAAATAATTTTTTTCGCCTTATTCAAAGTTTTGGTTAATGACGGTGCGAACTTAGCGTCACATATACAGTTCATCGCCAGTTGCAAGCAGCTTAAATTTTTAAAATTTGTTGAAGTTATTCGAAGATAAGTACGGTTAGGTATACCTTTGGACAATATGTGAGTCGACGTTGAAAAATATATATATATATATATCTTGAAGATGAAGTTAAAGTTATGTTAAGTCAGCACTACTGCAATGCCACCAGGACCGTATCTATTCTTGAATGCTCTTCTGTGTTGAAGTTTTTATTATACAATACCTCTTTTAACATTTCTCTCTCTTCTCTCTCATCAGTAACGGCTCTTAATGGTCACTTGTTGTATTGAGATCGAGAAATTAGGGCTCCGATATGGAGTCTCCGGCTGCTTCTGCACTGGAGAAATCACTCAGCCTTCCTGATCCAACAACCTCTACGCTCAATAACAACTCCGAACCTCTTAAACCATCCTCATATGCTAATGCTGACAATTCTGCTGCTAAAACTCCAAAGAAATTGGGCGATCCTAATGTTAAAGCCCGGTGCACTTCTGATGAAAGATCAAGAAGACCAAGAAATAGAAGAAAACCAAGAAGCACAAGATTGAAATTCAAGAAAAAGAAAGCCCAAGAAGGTCAATATTGAAGATTAATTTCTTCCAAGAATGGGAATTCTTGTTTCTTGAATCCTTTTCTAAATAGATTTCTTGTTTCTTGATTTATATTATAGTTGGGATTTAATTTCCTATCATTAGTAGGATCTTTACCCTAGTTCTAGTAGGACTCTAGTTTTCTTTATTCTTTTCCTTGTAGAATAGAGATTTTACTTTTCTTATTTTTAGCTATTTCCTTTCTGGAGTAGAATAGAGATTTGTAGTCATAAAAGAAGAGACCCTATGCCTATATAAAGGGTTCTCATGACAAGTAATAGGAGATCCATGTTTTTGAGCTTAAACCCTAGTTTGCAATAGAGTTATTTTTCTCTATTTGGTGTTCTTTATCCTTGTTTTAGTTCCAAGCAAGGTGGTGATAGTCTTTATCTTGTTTTCTTTTGTTGCGTGGTGTTTTTTGTCACGTTTATTGGTTTCAAGTGGTGACTTAGGAACTTTATAGGTTCTTGATCATTCAAGAACATGTTTCTTGACTTAAATTCGTTCTAGTTCATACCCAGAACCTTAACTTTCTTTCCATCATTCTGCCCTCAATATTTACTTGTTTAAAACCATTCAATAGTTATTTTCATAGTTCAAATCGTCATCTTTCACATGGTTTTTAAATCACTTAAATCTGAGGCCTACAACTTGAGATATGTCCGTTTCTTGAATTCTACCCATCAATCGCTTTAATATCAAGATCCCGGTCGATTGGTTCTTTGTTAACTCAAAGAATCACATCAGCTTCTCACAATGGGGTGCCGACAGTCATTTTCAAAGCCAAGGATTTCTATGAAACTATGGTAGCGGAATGCAAGCTAGTTATAGTTGGTCGATTCTTGAAGGCAAAGCCACAAATTGAGAAGATTGGCGTAGCTTTTCTTGAGAAAACTCCATTAAAAGGTACCGCTACTATCTAAGTATATGATAATTATAATCATGTGTTCATAAATTGTACCAATGAAGAGGATTTTGGCTCTAATTGGCCCAAAAGAGTTATGACTATTCTAGGAATGCAAATGTGGATGTCCAATTGGTCACCTGAATAGAGACCGGAGATAGACAGTCCTATAGTTCCAGTTTGGGTTTTACTCCCCAAACTCCCCTTTCATTGTCACTCTTGGTACAATATTAGACAAATTATTGGTCCTATAGGAACTCCTATTACCTTGGACAGTGCTACCCTGGGAAGAACTTGTCCAAGCATGACCAAGGTGAGAGTTGAAATAGACCTCAAAGCCTAGAGTCAACAGGTTGTGGATTGGGGCAAAAGATGAGAATTGTCCCTTAAAGAGATTCCATCAAAAGATTGAATATAAGGCCATGCCCAAATTTTGCACTCATTGTAGTTTATAGGGACATGCTATAGATGAATACAGAGTTATAGAAAGAAAAATAAACCAAAGAAAAAAGAAACCAAGGGGGATAAGATAAAGAATGGAAAAAGAAAGGAGGAACCAAACAATATTGATGTGAAAGTTAAGAAAAATGGTAACAGCATAAAACAAGAGCAAGAGAACAGTAGTAATGTGGAAGAAACTAGGATCCAATATGAGAAAAACAAGACTAAGAAAAGTAAGAAGAAGGATCATCCTATGAAGGATGGCCAGTCTGATCACAAGGAGAACAAGAAAAGAAAAGGCAAACAGAAAATTAGCACTGCTGAGAAAATGGGACAAGCAACAAACAACAAGATAAACAGGGTAAGAAAATCCAAACTGGGGAGGAAAAGAAAGCAAAAGGGAGGAGAAAGAATGCCCTTAGAAAAGTCCTCAGAAAAATGAAAGTTGGGAAAGAAAAACAGCAACTTCAGCTAATAGATATTTCCATTCCACTTGACTCTAACTCTAACAACAAGGAGATAGGACAGGTGGAAGAAGAAAGAGATGATTTATCTTTTAAATCCCAAGATGATCAACATGATAGCAGAAACATTGATAACCAGTAGGCTCATACAATTCATGAATCTTCTAAAGTTGATAAAGTTAAAGAAACAGGCACCACAACTGCTCCTATATTCATTCAAAATGATCAACATACTGAGGACTATATGCAGTTGAAGAGACAAGAAGATCGAATGGAGGAACAATGTGATTTTTCAACTTCTCTAGGATTTAAAAATCACTAGGAAGTTCAAAAAGACCTGAACTCCAAACATGCAGAAAATCAAGCTCCAAACATGAAAGAACCCGATATCATAGTATCTGAAGAAAAAGAAGAAGTGGCAAATAGCTTGATCAATGCCTTTTCCCCAGGGGAACAAGACATGACCAGGATCAAAACGAAGTTAACAAGGAAATTCAGACTATTATTCAAAAAAATGGTTTATCTCCTAGAGCAACAAACATGGAAAAACAGTTTCAACCTATTCCACCTTCCCCGCCTCTTATAAGAGGTAGAGGAAGAGGAACAAAAAAAACTGTAATTTGTCTATTTCCAATGATTAACACAATCATTTAGAATATCCGGGGTGTGAAGTCCAAATGGGCTTTTGATAGACTCATCAGATTATCCAGAATTCACAAAGATTCTTTCATTGCTTTACAAGAACCTTTTGTCAATAGTGCCAGATTGCATATTATGGAAGGAAAATTGGCTTCAACAATGCCATAACAAATTGTAGTGGTAAGATCTGAATTTTTTGGGATGATAGTTACATATGCCAAATTGTAGATGATCATACTCAACAGATGACTCTTCAAGTGCATCATGTAATGTCTCAAGTCAAATTTTATGTCACCATTGTGTATGCCAAAACTAAAGCTAGTACTAGAAAAGATCTCTGGGAATCTCTTAATCAGTTGAATCAACACATCATTGGCTCATTGTCCGTTATGGGAGATTTCAATGTGATTATGGAATCTAACGAGAAAAAAGGTGGAAGAAGACATAGACTATGTAAAAGCTTGGACTTTATAGACTGTATAGAGGAATGTGGGATGATGGATGCTGGTTATACTAGTAATGATTTTACTTGGTGTAATGGAAGAAGAAAAAGAAAGAGAATTCTTAAAAGACTAGACAGAGTCATGTATACTGACAAATAGTTTGAAGAATTCTCTAATATGACAGTAAGACATCTCCCAAGAAAGTTCTGATCACAACATTATGCTCCTCAAATGTGCCTTGAGTGATACCATACCAGTTAAATACTTCAAATTCCTTAATTTCTAGACTTCTCAACCAGATTTCATGGAAGTTGTTAGAAGCAGCTGGGAAATTCATGCAGAAGGCAGTACTATGTTTATCATGCAACAAAAGCTAAAAATATTAGCTCACTGTTTGAGTAATTGGTCCAGGAACTCTATTGGGAATGTTTTTGATAGAGTCAAGGGCTTGGAAAATCGGATAGAAGTGGCTGAAGCATTCTATGAAGAAGATAGCTCTGACTAGGGGTGTCAATGGTTTTCAAAAAACCGATTTATCCGACCGAACCGTACCGTACCGAACCGATTTTAAGTTTCCTTTAATAAAACCGACGGTTTTTATAAAAATTTATAATCATACCGAATAAGTGGGTTGGTTTTAAATTTTATAAAAATAAACCGAAAAAATACCGAACCGTACTGAATACATTTATATGTGTAAAATATATTCTATATATTAGATTTAAATATAATAAATATTAAAATTTTCATCTTGAGTTCGGGATGATGAAATAATTAACATCTAAAGTTCCAACTCTAAAACCTATTATACTACTCCTATTGAAATTAAATTAGTTCTAGCGTCTCGAATAGTAACTAGCTACTTTTATTGGATACTTAATCTTAGTAGTCTTAGTTCTTGAGTCCCCTCTTGATTGATTTTTGTCCCCTCGTGCGATATAAATTATACTTTTTGTCTTTGCTTAACCTTGTTTTACACTGCCGTAAAATAGTAAGATCAATTTTTATTCTTGTTGTCTTTCATGTTTTCTTGATTCATCACCTTTTATACAGTAAAAATGTCTAGAAGTTTAGCCAAAGTCCTTTTGAAGTATGCATAATATCGGGTCTTTAACTTTTACTAGTGACTATAACATGATGTTGCTTTGTTTTAAAAAAAATAAAAAATTAACCGAACCGTAACGATACCGAAGAAAAACCGAGATGATGGGACGGTTTCGAAAAGTCTAATTTTGATTCTACAAAGTGAAATAACCGAAAAATTGGTATGATATAAATTTTATCAAATAACCGCTCGAACCGTACCATTGACACCCCTAGCTCTGACACAAACATAATCAATCTCCAAGCCTTATATCCTGAACATGTAAGATGGATGAAAATGGAAAACTCTATCCTCAAGCAAAAGGCTAAAGTTCAATAGGAAGAAGAGGGTGACCATAACACCAAATATTTCCATAATGTGGTTAGACAGAAAAGAAAAAGATCCTACCTTCATTGGATTAAAAATGTGCATGGTCAATGGATTCAAGGGGACAACCTGATCTCAGAGGCTGCAATTAGGCATACAGCCACTTATTCACTCAGTCTCAACAGGATCATGATTTCAACTTCCTGAAATGGATTGAACCTATTATTAAAGATGAGGATAATAATAATCTCATTAAGGTTCCAACTATGGATGAACTGAATGATGCAGTTAATGGGCTCAATCTTAATGGTGCTGCTGGTCCGGATGGTTTCAATGGTCATTTCTTCCGGAAATATTGGCAAATTATTGCTGATGATTTATTCCTTCTTGTTGTTATAACCCATTTTAACCGGGTCAAAGCTGAGTACAACATATTGGTGATTCCTATATTATTTAAGGAGTCGCCACCTAATTATTTTAAAGAAGAATTAGGACACCTATTTTAACTAAGTAAATACTAAAAATTAACTCCGATTAATGATCTACTTGTGATGGCGGACCCAGAATTTTACACAAGTGGATTCAATTAATAAATATGGATCAATGATGATAGTCAATATTCTAAGTGGCATCGAGCAGAACAAGCTAAATTTTCCCTTTAATTGATCTTTTTTGTTAATAATGTAATTTAAAGTAGTTATTCTAAATTGACACTCTTTTTTCTTTTAAAAAGGCGAGCAAATTTTTTTCTCACAAAGTACCTATTTAAATTTTCTTAAAGCTATCTAATTTAAAAAATTGACTTCAACAAGAATCTAAAATTTATTAAATTTAGGATATATAACAAAATCATTTATAATCATCAATGTTGTTATCTCAAAACAAAAGACAATACAGAAGAGATTTAAACTAAACAAAATTAATTAACAAGATTAAGAAAAACTAACAAACTCAATATAAAATTAGTTGCATCTTTTAGCAATAAATTATGAAAAAGAGTACCAAAATTCAATTTATAAAAGGATTAATCTTTTTTTGAAGTAATATAGATTTTAGAATTTTTTTTATTGAATTTGAGGAAAAAAAAATATAAAAGGTGAAATAGAAAAAAGAAATTCAATATGAAGGTTAGCTAGTTGACTAACGTTAACTACTATTGTTGGCCTTTTTTTGGTTTTCCGTAACATGATTGGACAATTGGCCTACCGTATACTGAACACCAAAAGCAACAAAAAAAAGTAACGCAAAACGTTGCCAAATGGATTCGATCTTAGATCTCGCAGTGTGGTCTTGAACCCACTTCACCGTACACCGCACCCGGTGCTAACTCTTGCATTAAGGGGATTCAAATTTCTTATATAGTCAAATTTAACGATAATTTTCCCTATATAAACAGTAAAGTTACCACGTGGGTCCGCCCCTGTACTTAACTAATGTGATTCCAGGTAAGGATTCTTAGTTATCCAAAAAGGAAGGGGTTAAGCATCCTTTAAGATCCGCTAACTACGGTTAACCGGCTAAACTTAAGTTAATTAATAAAAAAGGAAAGCTTTATCTTAGAATACCTTTGCGTTAAAATTAAACTCATAGCTAAGTACCAATTGACTTTAACTACTTAAAATTATTAAGTGACCAAATAAGATAAGGAAGGCAATAAATAAATTAGCTAACTACTGTTATATGAAAACTAGCTTTTAAAAAAATACAACTATTCTCCTTTATGAAAAATTGGGCCTTGTTTGGAAAGTAAGAATTTAAATTAAAATAGGGAAAGATTCATCTACAACTGCTACTGGAAATGGTCATTTAATGCCTTTATAGAGAATTAAGCATAAAACTTAAAACAAAGGTTTATAAAATGACGTTAGGACTCTAATTTGAGGTAGGTGAATAGTTTTGAAATCGGACTTACTTCTTTAGCAAACTCGATTGTTTTAATTATAGATTAAAAGTTAGTCATATGCTGTCTTAAACCCATTGCATCAGGTACCAAGTATATCAAACAAGCACCAAAGGAAATCATTCAAAACACACACACAAACAAAATAATAAATAGAGCAAAGAGCTGAATGTTTAAAAGAGAAAAGGAAATCGCCATAGGCGGGCCTCAAGCGAGTTTCGTTTGTTTTCTTGCTGTGGGATGAGGTTAAAGAATAAGGAATGTGTCGACTCCATGCACGGGTATAGTAATAGCGCCGAGTCTCAATTTGAAACTCCGTTTTGAGAGAGTCCCGAATTAAGACTCCATTTGCTCCAAAGTGTACATGTAAAAGAAGGGAAAATAAAGATTAGCAGGCAATCCAACTGATAATAAATGAAATGCGTACATACATAGACATATACATGGCATTACAACACACATCTAGTTAATCAACAAATATTCTCAAAGTGATTTGAATACAGTGTTTTATTCATCAAGTCAGACATCTTAAAAGAAATAAAACATCAAGCACAAAGACATGTTATTTAAATCCCAGTCAGTAAACATTTTCTTAGCTGAACCAAATATATCTTCTTCTATAGCTAGATAAAGCACCATCACAAAGAAGCTACAGTACATGGTTTTGAAACAAAATAACTTCTTACATTCATGCTCTCTATCATAAATGCAAAGCAGAATATAGTATACCGTAAATGAACATATGATGGTATTTAGCTTAATTAGATTCATGAAGAGAGGGTTTTAAATACAGGAATTTCAACAAGGCAAGCATAACAGCTAAATTCATAATATCTAAGCATATCTTAAGTATAAAAAGGCATGAACAGAATTCTTTCTTTGTTTCATTTTTAAATACGAAGATGAACAAACTTTCCAAGATCTGAGTAAGATAGGGACATAGGCTACACACTCAACCATAGTTTCTGTAGCACCACAAAGGAAATTCCCTCAAGCATGATAACACAAAATTCATGTTCATGAAATATTTAGTTAGGTGAAACAGTAAGCATATAAAAGAAATCCCTACACTAATTTTCTGAACAGAAACACATATTCACATTCACATTTTAACAAACATTTATTGACAGGATTTAAGCAATGAGATTTCAAACACTAAAAGTCGATGTCAACAATGCAAGAATAAAGAATAGGTTCAGGTCTTTACATCTTAACTACAAATTGAAAATAGCGAGATAAAGAAAAGGACTGAACTTTTTCTGGTGCAGCGAACAGGGGCGTAGATCTCGGGTCATCTTGTCTACGGCCTAGACTTAAGCAAAGGCAAAACGTCTCTGTTTTGGTAAGTAACCAACAGAAGCAGAAAGAAGATAGATTTTTCTTAGAGTAAAATCTTTTGGAGTGCGGAGCTGTGAGTATTAGAGCAGGTAGCGGCGGCTAAAAAAAGTTGTTTGAAAATGAGTAGCAAAGCTAGTATTTATAGTGATGAACTAAGGTTTTGTTAGGTGCGGGATTGATTTCAAAATCGCAAGAGGTCACGGATTAGTTCCTGAAAGAGCCGTTTAGAAGAAGTTTGACCTTTGATATCGATTTCCCTGTGTGAAATCAGATCTTCTGAAAAAATAAATTGGCTTTTTGCCTTTGCGACAAAGGGTCTTCCGTTTAAAGTAGAGGATTGCACCAAAATGGAAGAACAAACCTTGTATGCAGAGAAAAAGGAGCTGGAGTTTTATCAGAAAGGGAAAATGGAAGAGAGAGAAGGAAAGGCGCCGCTAGTGGCGTTCAAAGTATGAGAATGAGCAATTGTTTTAGGTTTAGGGTTACGGGAATATTTTCGAAATTTTCAGTGATTAAGTTGAGGATAAAATGGGTAATTCAAGATATTTTAGGTGGAATGAGCTAAATCAAATGGGCTGGAATAGCTACAGATGTTGGGTTGAAGATGCAAGGCCTTTTCCTTCTTGCTCCAATTTCTTTGGGCTTCTCTTTGAATAAAACTATACTTTTAGCCATATTATATAATACCATGTAATATTAAGTAATTTAATTACTTAATATACCTTAGG
Organism: Lycium ferocissimum; assembly: GCF_029784015.1. Taxonomy (NCBI): domain Eukaryota; kingdom Viridiplantae; phylum Streptophyta; class Magnoliopsida; order Solanales; family Solanaceae; genus Lycium; species Lycium ferocissimum. Next base: position 18,027,850 of record NC_081346.1, on the reverse strand, counting down.
AAATTATAGTTGCTAGCACTTAAATAAATTATGGGATATTCCAAAGTTTATTGAAATAAAAATGCTATAGTAAAAATATTATAGAAGCTATTTTTAAAGTGTAAAACTAGAATTATATTACTACTTGGTTAGGACAATGAATGTGAGAAGCCGCCCTAAGGATGCTTAAAAATGGAAATTAGGAGTAAAGACGACGATGATAAATAATAATAATAATAATAATAATAATAATAATAATAATAATAATAATAATAATAATAATAATAATAATAATAATAATAATAATAATAATAATGATAATGATAATGATAATAATAATAATAATAATAATAATAATAATAATAATAATAATAATAATAATAATTAATTGAGTGTATTAATAGGTACTACTAGCAATAATAATAATAATAACGGAAACATTAGTGATGATAAAATATTTGTTTTATTATTAACTTAGAAGCTCGGGGAAATAAATTGGAAGAAAGGAGGGTCAAAATTGGGTGTCAACACTTGTAGAAGACTTTTTCAGAGGTAAAAAATTATTCAAGTTTATTACTCGTACTTGTTTGATTATGCTTCCAAAAGTGGAATCTCCTGACTGTTTCAATCAACTCAGACCTATTAGCCTTAGACAGATTAGACAGATTATTTCTAAGGTCTACTCCAATAAGTTGGCCAATATTTTTCCCAGATTGATTTCACCTATCCAATCTGATTTTATAAAAGGGAGACTCATCACAAAAAACATTTTACTTACTCAAGAAATAATGCATGATATTAAGAAGTGTGTTTCAGGTCAAGAAATAAATATGGAGAAAGTGTGTTTCGAAGAAGAAGAAGAAGAAGAAGAAGAAGAAGAAGAAGAAGAAGAAGAAGGAGGAGGAGGAGCAGGAGAAGGAGGAGGAGAAGAAAAAGAAATAGGAGGAGAAGGAGAAGGAGGAGAAGAAGAAGAAGAAGAAGAAGAAGAAGAAGAAGAAGAAGAAGAAATAGGAGGAGGAGCAGGAGGAGGAGGAGAAGAAGAAGAAGCAGAAAAAGATGAAGGAGGTAAGAAAGATGATTATAAGGATCACTGGTTTCAAGCATCAAACATTTCCCTTTTAAATATCTTAGATGCCCAATCTACCATGGAAGGAAAAGGATCTCATATTTCTTTGATCACATGGCAAAAGCAGTGGTAAATAAGATCAAGGGTTGGCAAGCTAATCAATTATATCTAGTGGAGGAAGAGCTACACTTATCAAACAAGACCTTCAATCACAAACCATTCATATTATTGCCGCCATTTCTCCTTTGAAAACTGTTTTACCACAACTTGAGAAATACTTCTCAGATTATTTCTGGGGTCAATCTGAAGACAAAAACATACACCATTAGAGTTCTTGGATAAAAATGTGCTATCCAGTTGCAAAGGGTGGTGCAGACTTTAAAAGCCTTGAAGTTATTTGTCTAACTTTCAGTGCTAAAAGATGGTGGAGATTCAGAGGAGATGACAATCTTTGGTCTCTTTTCCTCAAATCCGAATATTGCCAAAGGAAGCATCTTGTTGAGATAATGATTCAACATGGTCAATCTGTTGTATGGAGAAATCTTATGAGAATAAAAAAGGACATTGAACCTAACATATTTTGCAAGATCAATGAAGGTAACAGCTTTTTTGGTGGGACAATTGGTCTAAAATTTGTCCGCTGGTGAATTTTCTCAATTTTCAGAACTATCCTGATAAATTGCTTGATAAAGACTGCATGAATGAGAATGAATGGATGGAAACTACATTAATAGTCTTCTTCCCACTTAGATTGCTCATGTCATTTTAAGCACCCCCATTGAAAATGTCTACAAGAAGGATAAAATGATCTGGATGTCCAATACAAATGGTAACTTCTCTTGTTCTAGTGCTTTGGATCTCTTGAGACAAAGCAAAGACGCTAATCATATTTGGTCCAACTTATGGAATAAAGGTATCCCTTTCAAAACTTCTTTTGTAGCCTGGAGGATTGTGAAAAGGAAGGTTCCTTTGGATGATATCATATGCACGTGCGGTATTACTGTTGACACCAAATGCTGCTGCTGTATAATTCCAGTGGATGAGACTATTGAACATTCCTTCATTTTTGGTGAAACTACTACTACTATATGGAACAAGTTTGCTGGTCCTCTAGGGATAAATACTAGAGCCCATAATGTAGTGGGAATGATCCAGAATTGGAAAAACACAAGAACTAATAACTATTATCACAAGTTGCAGCTTCAAGTCACTCCCTTTTTCCTCTTGTGGGAGTTATGGAAGTTTAGAAATTCTGCCAGATATGGTAATAAAAAGCAGTCTATTGCCTGGATAAGTAAGGAAATTTTGATGCACATTCAGATCTTTATAAACAAGAAGGGGTGTTATCTTGATTATACTTATATTTGGAACAAGATATGCACTGAACTGGAAGCAAAGAGGCCAAGTCTTACTAGCAGGATGGTAACTTGGGAAAAACCTACTGAGGAGTGGATCAAAATCAACATAGATGGAAGCACTATAATTAGACCCAAAACTGCTGGCATGGGAGGGATTGTTAGGAACAGAAATGGTAAGATCATTATGACATTTGCCAAGTCTTTATATTTCTGCACTAACAATAGAGCAGAAGTTGATGTAGCTCTCCATGCCATTCAGTGGTGCATTGACAATGACAGAAAAAAGTTCATGTCACACCCCAACCTATGGGGAGGGTGTGGCGGCTTGACCCGCGCCCCGAAGGACCGAGCGAACCAGCGTGATATCGAACTGCGTAACGTGAATCATGGCGCGACAAGGCATTTGAATAACAATTGTGAGAAGTATACCATAACAACCTGCAAGTAGAAAAGGCCCAACAACACATATATGCATAACTAGGGCCGACTAGGACACAACCAAGAAAGACAACTAGTCAGAAGGCCGGCAAGGCCAAACACGATACTGTCACTTGGCCCGATAGTCGCCAAGCCTCTAAGAACACTAATATGCATCAGCGGTCGGGACGGTGGCCCCAATATATATATATATATATATATATATATATATATATATATATATATATATATATATATATATATATATATATATATATATGCATACATCTATTTAATGACTCGACCGGCAACTACGGAGAATGGAGTGCCAACATCACTGCCGAACTTTGGTATCCTGCGAGAAAGGTACACCAATCGGTCATCGTGCACTGTGGGCATGATCACGGCGCATAAAATGCGTCGGTACGAAATATGTACCGAGTATGTAAGAGCGGTAAGCATAAACATAACATAAGCATAAGAGATATAGATAACTTGGAAAAAGATGTGGAGACAACACGAAACTGCGAACGCCGGCCGCGAGGGCGACCATAATCATGACATAAATGTAAATGCGTACGTAAAATCATTCCTCGCTGTGGAGGCATATATCATATCATATAACAATAATAAATCCTACGTAGGGGTGAGCTCATCATCATAACATCATCTCGCCTTGCGGTCGGTGGCAATGCATAGCTACGTGCCACGGCCGCCTATATAACACGACTCGGTAAAGAAAGAAATACATCTAGGTGCACAGCTACGTGCCTACCCGTCCGCCTACAACACGGCTCGGTAAAGAAAGAAACATGTCTAGGTGCACATATAAGTGCCTACCCGGCCGACTCTAGCGCGGCTCGGTAATGAAAATAAATACATATATATAAGTGCAATGAAAGACTGACCTCAGAAGAAATATCACGGAAAGAGTCGGGGTGACCTATCGTTGTTATCCTCCGATTATCATTATTGTCGCTACGTTTATCATTATTTGATCATTAGGCCAAAGAAGTAAAAGTACAAGGAAACATCTTGTAATGAATTATTCACGAAGCCAAAGTCTCTTATGAAATATGATCGACACAACTTTTATCGGAAAGAGTGTGCCAACGAGAGGTTCGTCACCTTGGAGCAATAGACAAGAAGATAAGGATTAACTTAATTAAAGGAAGTACAATCAACTCAACTTTGATGTGAAGAGTACCATAACTAATATCATTCTTCATTCCATAAACAAGAGGGAGACGAAATGTGAAAGGTACTTCGATACAAACTATTCGTGAGAAAAGGGTAAGCTTAACCATTTTGGGACATAATCGACACAAGTTGAACGGAAAGTCTTTTAATCGATAGCCAAAAGGAGATGTGGACCATAATTTGGTACAAGTCATAGATGAGTATGTGTCGGCTCAATTATCATGGAATGCGATCGATCAAGTTAGCGGAACAACTTTTCAATGAAAGGTCATTTGAAATCTAGTCATGCCACAAAGAGAATAGAAAGCCCTACATACCTCGTCGATGGAGTTATATATGTTTCCCGAGTCCTTGAATGCCTTACGAATGATTTCCTACATAATACGGACTATTCAAGATCAAAACCAAGGTCATAGCTTATAGAAATCTTCATTTAGACATTTAATCGAGCAACTTTGGGCATAAATTTATAGGCCCTTTTTGTAGCGAAATTTTCCCGTAAAATGCTACCAAATTCTACTTTTCTACTTCTCCTCTTCTATATGATCCCATCCATATCACCATAACTCCAAACAATACAATAAAACCATATAAAACAGCCCAACAAATAAGCTAAGTTCATGAAAGTTTCATAAGAATATAGAAGAGCTTGTTCTATGGGGGTTTTCACCAATTTCTATGATCAATTACTTGTAAAAGTTCAAAAAGATCAATAGAAAGTTAAAATATACCTTAGATCATGAAAATCACTTCAAACCCCAAGTTACTTCAAAGTAAGGTTTTCCTCAAGAAAGATGAAATAGTGAAGAAATCACAATTTCGAAGTTGCCATGTTGTTCTTCATGTTAAAGTTGATAGATTTGCTCTTGGTTTGGATTGAGATTGATGGAGGATTAATTGGAGAGAGTTTGAGAGTTTTTAGGTCTTGAAGATGATAAAATGAAGGGAAAAATCGTGAAAGGCCTTTATATATACAAAGCAAAAGTGCGGCCACCGACCAAACCTTTGTTCCGTGACAGTTTATGTCCCTGGACGGAAATGCGAATATCTCTCTACTCCGATATTGTATCGATGAACGGTAAAATGCTCTGGAAACTAGACTCATAGACCTTCGATTTGGTAGGTGGATCACCCCATAAATCCAAGTATATTGAGAGAAAATCTCCGAGACATCTGACCCAAATTTCAGTGAAATTTACAAACTTAACTTGCGACGCTCTTTGTCGACTTTCGTATTACAACTCGTTTGACTTCCAAACTTAACAAGAGACCATTATACAATTCAAATACTTCATATAATTACTTGCTTAGCATGTGGAGCACTCTAATCTCACCCAAAAGTACAAGTTATCGTATTCCAACTTGCCGACTTTTGGCGAAACTCATCTTCTTTGATTCATTCACCCTCCAAATATTCCCCCACTTACTAATATTATTTATAGACTCTTGTAACCATTTATATTAATAAAATCAATCCCTTTTATCCTCAACATAATTTCTTTTGAACTTGCGTCGACTAACTCGTGATGCAACTTTAATGTGCAAAAATTCGAGGTGTAACATCCTTCACCCCTTAAGAACATTCGTCCTCGAATGTTGAGGGATATTCTAACTCTTGGGATTTCTAAAAATTTTGGCGAGTTTCCTCGTAAATAGGACTATCAAAACATGTCAAACAACCCAAACAAATGTCCAAAGCCACACAGGGCTACACAACAACATAACAATATTAATTTGGCCCCTCACGACCGTCTATTTATACAAAAATTATAATAGGTTGGCCATAACTTACCTCAACCTTTCTTTGCTGAAGTCTGCAACATACTAGCCATATCTGTCTCAATAATAAAATCAAACAAGATATAAAAATCAATATATATATATAACTGGAAAGGAGATATCGTATCACATGAATGTCGGTATAAATCTGAGATCTGAAATAGATGCCGGGGGTATCCAGCCTTCACATCTTCCTTTGTCTCCTTATGTCGGTTCCTCCACATTATCTGTTGGCAACGCATTTGTTTTTCCAACTTTGCAGCTTGTAAATGATGATTTCAAGGATCAGGGGTAGTGATGGGCTACTTATGATATTTAGATGTGCAGAACACCGGATAAACTACTTTAAATTTCTTAAGCACATCAAACTTATCAACTACTTAGCCGGTCCCACTGCAAGATAAGTCTACCTTTCTCGATGAGCCTCAACAGGCCTTTCATTGGTGGTGATTCCAGTGAAATTCCAAAGTCAAGATGCCGGTTACCCGATTAGACTTCTTTTGAGAAACTTGTCAATATCGCTAAGATGTCTAAAGGAGATGGGGATGTTTAGTCCTTCACCCTTTTTCATTCCTTATTACCATTTATTGTACCAAATCACGACTCCATTTTCTTGTAAGAGTGACATACTCGGATGGTGGTGATTACTACAAATGAACTCAAACCACTTATGTTACTTGTAAGTTTAGTATGAGCGCATATATCTTCTTGGAAGGGCCTCTAGAATTGTGCATCTTAGTCTAGTAAGATAAAGACTGGAATCCTACGAGATTGAGTCATTTTATTTCTGTTTAATTGGGCAAAATCTTTCAACCATGAGCATAGTTTGAACAGACCAGAACTAGTTCCACTCACGATTTTTCAAGGGAATTAAACTCGCGATGGACGTTGCCTAATCCTGAAATAACACACGGTATTATAGCTTACACACTCCAACCCAAACTAAGTGTAATGGCTTCTTTTTCTAATAACTTGTTGGGCTTATTTCTTGGATTCGTTGCACAGTTAAGTGACATATTCCATCCCTAGCCTCAGCACATAACGGGCCAATGGTTCAATCCTTGTCGATATTCTTCATATCTTGTTGTCATATTCATTTTCACTTCTAGTTCCTTCCATCTACTAATCCCTTTGGTCCGGTCCGTATCATTTTATTATTAGCAACATTACTTATCTTTTCCTTCGGGACTTAATTGCACTGATGTCCTCAGCTTGAATAATGAATTGTCTTGCAATGGTCATATCGCATTCAAAGGCCTCGCTTGAAGATGCTACATGTCTTAAGTACGGTATGTCTCTCTTCAATTTGCTTTTATTTATCTTAGTTATTTGGTCTTTGTCTGAAATTGCTATTTGTTTTCTCGAATCTTAACTTGTTTTGCACTTATCGCTACTCCCTCTACATTAGTCTTCTTTTCGATGATTGTCCCATTTTTCATTCACGTATACTTTTCCTGAAGTCTCCGAATTACCGGGTACATTAAACTTCCTTGAATAGCTTCCCCCCTTATTGGGAAATCGTCCCTTCAGTATTTTCCAAAGACTTTACTTTATTATAACTTCTGTTCCTATCGTCTTATTCTTTCAAAAAAATTCCTTGTATGTCAACTTACTTTCCTTCACCACATCCCTTGTATCGAAGAATTTCTTGCTTTACCCTTTCATGTAGAGATAACATCCATGTCTGTTAACATTTCGTCCTCAGTTAATTATCCTTCGTAGTCAACCTCTTACTGCGAGAACTCCCCACATTCATATATATATACCGATATATTTTCTCTCGTACCCGTTGATGACTATTATTCGCTTTGCGATACTTTTCACTTTTTTTTTTTTTTTTTTCCTTCTTATCAAAACACTCCTTTACTTTAAGCTTTCATGCAAGATATTGTCTTGGATGAGTCACAATTTTTCTTATTTCGTTGTTGTTATTCGCTCTCATGTCTATATAGTTTACAAGTTATTAGTGTCTTATTCGTTTTACAAAATCTCTCATACTTCAATTTCTTCTCAAGATATGTAACACCCCAAAATTTTCTTTGAATTTTTTTTTTTTTTTTTTTTTTAAGTTATGTTTCGGGTGATCTGACTTCGGGAGGTCGTAACCCCATCCGAATTTAGGAATTTGGGAAAACGCATAAAATGAAAGTTGTAGATAATTGAAATACCTTTCCAACCATATATTATGGGCTTATAGGTGATATCTGGATAAAGAGTTATGAACATTTTAATGCAGAAAGGTCAGGGGAACGCAAAATTCGGCCCAACCCGATTTCACGTCGGGTCGGCCCATTTCCTTGACATTTAAGTGATATTTCAGCCCCTCTTCTTCATTTTCAGATCAGCTAATATATATATATCCTATAGAAGAGAGAGAAGAGAGTAGAGAGAAAAAAACCAAGATTATATATATATGCGAGCTATAATCTATATATGCTCGTGAAGAGGAAAGTGTATACGAGTTGTCAATATAGCTAAATATTGACCTTGGGGAAGGATACTATATCGTGGTTGAGCTACTGCTAAGGTATGTATGAGATTTATTTTATGTTATTAGTGTTTATTTGGAGATTTAACGGATTAGAGCGGAGAAAATAGCGTTATAAACTTGTTTATTGCCTTGTTGAATTTTATGGATTAGGGACTGTTTTATATGGTTCTTGTGGATGTTGATGATAATATTTTGGGACTATTTGGTGGTCGTTACGAACTGTTTTGTGGGCTGGAATATCAAGGGAGTTCTTTTGCCCGGATTTTTCGTGTTGTAAACCCGTTTTGGATTTGGACTGCTGTTAGTGTTTTTAGCATAACTCCTTGTGTAAAGCTCCGTTTTGAGTGATTCAAGATGTTCTAGAAAGCTATTTCGTAGACCTAAAACTTTCATCAAGGCTTTAAAACCCAGTTTTGCCTTTAGCTACTCGAAAAGGGGGGACGAAGTGCAGGTGGAGGTGCTGTCCAGGTTTCTGTTTTAAACATCCTACATGGACTGCTGTTAGTATTTTGAGCATATCTTTTTGGACAAAATTTCTGTAGGGGTGATTCAAATTTCTATAAGACCCTAAGACACATATCTACAACTTTCATTGAGGACACAAAGTGTGTTTTCCATTTATTTTCGAGCAACAATATGCAAGATCCGTTTGTCTAGAAATATTTTGATAGTTTGGGCTGATTTTCATTGATTTCGTATTTAGTTGTGATGTGCTGGGACTTTTGAACTTAAGTAGATATTTGATTGTGTATTTAAGGTATATATACTCTTGTACGAGCTAAGAGGAATTATTTGACGAGACGGACCTTGGTTGGTCTATGGCGTAAACGATTTGAACACCTCGAGTTGTGGTAAAACGACGAGGTTTGTGTATAAAATTGAACTTAAAATATCTTTATTTTTCTGAAATTTTGAAGTATCTTGATGAGTTATTTCTTTACTCTTCATCTTATATTATTGTATGGTTATTGTCTCAAGTATTGCAAAACTTTTGCTAAATCGCCCACCATGCGAATTGCATAATCATTTTGCATTCTTGTTGGGACTTTGTCCTTCTTGTTATGGTGACTAGTCATCGATATTGAATATGTACCCTCGATTCGGATCTTGCCCATCTTGACTTTGGATTTACATTTCGTCTTGACGATGGATTTTCGTCCATTTTCTTGGTACGAGTGGAAAGCCACTTTCAACATAGTTTTTGATTCTCTTGATATTGGGTGACGACCCTTCTTGATATGGGCTTCGGTCCTTCTTGATTTCGGGGCTTCGGCCCGTCTCGATATTGATTGTGCTTAGTGTGATGGCATGACGTACATATTGGGCGAAATTGATTATTTGACAATTCTCTTGAATTGAATTATAAGCTTTCTTGATACTCGAGCCTTAGAATATTAGTAGTGACATTTTGAAACTCTCCAAGGTTTGTATTCGATACCTTGATATACTTGTCACTTGGGCTTATTTTTACCTTCTCGAACCACCTACGACGAACAAGGGAATTGGAGAATTTAATGGCTCCAAGCCCAAAGTTTATACACCACTAAGCTTTATGCTTAGCGATAGTTGTTTTTATCTTAGTAATGTGCGAGATGAGGTATGAAGATGGCCACTTGGAGTATACTTTTGGGAGCCTTAGTGAAGATCACATGTGCATATGTATTTAGTTTTTGTAAACTTTTTGGGGACTTGTACATGATACAGGTGTGGCACTTATGTATGAAATTTTGGAAGCTTGTGGAAAACAAGACCATGTGCTTGTAACTTAAACTTGGTGACTGGTTTGGCTATCTTAGGGTGTTTTTACCCAAGTCATGCCATATACCGAATTTGTATTTTGTCTTGTAACTATGTACAAAGGGTGAAATTAGTTTCGTGAAAATCTCTAGTTTGGGTTTTGTGTATCGTATGGACCCGCAACGGTGTCGTTTTGGAAATAAAAGTTCAATACGAAGTTCTTAAATGTGTCGACAACTTGAGAAGGAAATTACTATATTAAAATGGTACTCTGATATTGTATTTTACCTAAGAAATTTTTTCGGAGCGCACAAATAAATAAAAAGAAAAAAAAATGCCGTACTTCCAAATTTTTCCGCGGGGGCCTTTTCCGCTACTAAATATATTTGTGAATATCCTTTGGCATAAGTTCCTTCTAAACGGGTAAGTGTAAAATTATCTTTTGTTACGTAAGTGGTATCCTCCTAAGGAGGATGCTACAAGATACCTTGTAAATGTTAATTTTTCTTCCAGGCATTTTGTTGTCTAACCTCATCTCATCAGGCTTCCAAGTCGGCCAATTAGGATTATGTAGCTCGCCACCTTGCTATTTTGATTCTTACCGTTATCATTCTTTTTGTCCAGCTTCTTGTCGTTATATTTATCGTATCTAGCCCGTTCCCTTCCTATCTTTCTATTAACCTTAATCCTTTATTTACTCCAGGAATCTTGTTCAAATACCCTATCATCACCCATTTGCTCTATGTTTATAATCCCTTCATGGCATGGTCTCCTTCGTATTCCTATTAATTGATGATTTTTTTTTTTTATAACATCTCCTCCTACCAGTCCTGTTTCTTTTCCTCACCACTCCTACTGAAGGCATCATCTACAAATTTCACATGCGCATTAGCACAGGTCTCCAATTATAACTTAAGTGATCGTCATATAAGCCCCCAAATTAAAACACCGACCTTTACTCCCTGTCAAGGTCTGCGACGCCACCTGCGGCTCCGCAGGCTCTGCCTGTGTCTCGCAGGTGGTGTCTTGGTGGCCGCAGGTTGTGTCGGCCTACACTTAGACGCGGAACTTCCGTCAAAACTTGTTCCCGATGTTCCTACGAACCTAAAACTTTTCTGAAACAATTTAACTATTCTGACTTATAGATTCCTGTTATGGTAATAACATTACCTTATATTCATAGAGTCATTGACTTTATTCTGCATCGCTCCTCTTTCACTCACTTTCATCGAGTCGTTGGACATTCTCTCTCATTCTTCCTTCACTTGTTGTTAACATAATGTCCTTCATCCCTGGGTAATTCCTTATAATTCAAATCCGCACAGAAAGCAATACTATTCTCGACATAAAAGTCTATCAACTAGCCGACGAACGGTGAGCACAGCTTTAACATAGTTTTATGGCATTAACCCATTCTAACTACCTTTTTTAAAATTTATTTTACCGTATCAACCCACGCATGAATAAATATACGTCACCTTTCCAACCACTCAATATAACAAAACTCGCTCCACATATACACACGATACAACTATCAGTTCAAGTACACCATGTATCCGTTTCTCCATCTTAGATTTATGACATCATCGAATCACACACATAAAGAGGAAAGGAGATCTTACTTTGGAACATCTTCCACAATACCAAATCACAACCTAACAATATTTCTTATGACTCTGAATAACAAAAGTAAGTTCAACCTGTCAACTTCTTATAACACAACATCATCATCTATTACTTCAACTTATATCTTATATTAACTATATACATCTTAAAATATTACGTAATCTCATCAATAGTCAGATACGAATTTTCAAATCTCGACAAGTCAAGGCAGCCCAAATACGATACAAATAACTTCGACGATCGGGTTTAAGAATTCGATCGTTGCCTCGTAAGTTACACGGGGACATGCTTTAGATACTCATACTAGCTCATCAAAAATCATAGACAAAAGATCATACCTTGACGCCTTCGTTCAACTCCTTACCTCTTCCTTCACTACAAAGTAACTTCCGAAGCTCTTTGATTCACTTTTAAAGGATGGAAAGCGACTAATACCTTTTTTCCGGCGTCATTGTTCGGTTCTCTTATGACTCCGCTCTAACCGCGCGATCTAGATTTCAAGAAAGGTAACAACCTAAATGCACAGCCTCCGATTATAAATGTGGCGCGCTACATTCATAATCAAGACTCTACTAGACACGGCTTACGGACATCCCTAGGACGGACTGCTGCGATACCAAGTTTGTCACTTTGACCTTGGGGGGGTGTGGCCGGCACCCGGCCCGAAAGACCAAGCAAACCAACAGTGATATCTGAACTCTATAACGTGAATCATAGGTCGACAAGGCCACTGAATAACAATTGTAAGAAGTATATCATAACAACCTACAAGTAGAAAAGGCCCATCAACACATATATGCATAACTAGGGCCGACAAGGCCACAACCAAGAAAGACAACTAGTCAGAAGGCCGCAAGGCCAAACACACGTACCTATGCGATCGATAGTGTAAGCCTCTAAGAGCACTAATATGCATCAGGAGGTCGGGACAATGGCCCGACGTACCCATAGCCATACTATATATCTCTATATATATATATATATATATATATATATATATATATATATATATATATATATATATATATATGCATCTATTTAATGATTACGACCGACAACTCGGAGAATGGAGTGCCAACATCCCCGCCGAACTTTGGTATCCTGCGAGAAAGGTGCAACAATCCGTCTATCGTGCCGTGGGCATGATCACGGCGCGTAAAATGCGTCGATACGAAATATGTGCGAGTATGTAAGCGATGTAAGCATAAACGTAACATAAGCATAAGAGATACGGATAACTTGGAAAAGATGTGAGACGAACCCGAAACTGCGAACGAGGGACCGAGGGGCGACCATAATCATGACATAAATGTAAATGCGTGCCCGTAAAATCATTCCTGTGGAGGCATATATCATATCATATAACAATAATAAATCCCTCGTAGGGGTGAGCTCATCATCATAACATCATCTCTGCCCAGCGATCGGTGGCGGATGCACGGTACGTGCCTGCCCCCGCCTCTGACACGGCTCGGTAAAGAAAGAAATACGTCTAGGTGCGGCTACGTGCACCCGTCCGCCTACAACACGGCTCGGTAAAGAAGAAACATGTCTAGGTGCACATATAAGTGCCTACCCGGCCGACTATAGCGCGGCTCGGTAATGAAAATAAATACATATATATAAGTGCAATGAAAGACTGACCTCAGAAGAAATATCACGGAAAGAGTCGGGGTGACCTATCGTCGTTATCCTCCGACTATCATTATTGTCGCTACGTTTATCATTATTTGATCATTAGGCCAAAAAAGTAAAAGTACAAGGAAACATCTTGTTATGAATTATTCACAGAGCCAAAGTCTCTTATGAAATATGATCGACACAACTTTTATCGAAAGAGTGTGCCGACGAGAGGTTCGTCACCTTGGAGCAATAGACAGAAGATAAGGATTAACTTAATTAAAGGAAGTACAATCAACTCAACTTTGATGTGAAGATTACCATAACTAATATCATTCTTCATTCCATAAGCAAGAGGGATACGAAATGTGAAAGGTACTTCGATACAAACTATTCATGAGAAAAGGGTAAGCTTAACCATTTTGGGACATAATCGACACAAGCCGAACGGAAAGTCTTTAATCGATAGCCGAAAGGAGATGTGGACCATAATTTGGTACAAGTCATAGATGAGTATGTGTCGGCTCAATTATCATGGAACGCGATCGATCGAGTTAGCGGAACAACTTTTCAATGAAAGGTCATTTGAAATCTAGTCATGCCACAAAGAGAAATAAAGCCTACATACCTCGTCGATGGAGTTATATATGTTTCCCGAGTCCTTGAATGCCTTACGAATGATTTCTACATAATACGGACTATTCAAGATCAAAACCAAGGTCATAGCTTATAGAAATCTTCATTTAGACATTTAATCGAGCAACTCATGGGCATGAATTTATAGGCCCTTTTTGTAGCGAAATTTTCCCATAAAACGCTACCAAATTCTACTTTTCTACTTCTCCTCTTCTATATGATCCCATCCATATCACCATAACTCCAAATAACACAACAAAACCATATAAAACGCCCAACAAATAAGCTAAGTTCATGAAAGTTTCATAAGAATATAGAAGAGCTTGTTCTATGGGGGTTTTCACCAATTTCTATGATCAATTACTTGTAAAAGTTCAAAAAGATCAAAAGAAAGTTAAAATATACCTTAGATCATGAAAATCACTTCAAACCCCAAGTTACTTCAAAGCAAGGTTTTCCTCCGAAAGATGAAATAGTGAAGAAATCACAATTTCGAAGTTGCCATGTTGTTCTTCATGTTAAAGTTGATAGATTTGCTCTTGGTTTGGATTGAGATTGATGGAGGATTAATTGGAGAGGGTTTGAGAGTTTTCCAGGTCTTGAAGATGATAAAATGAAGGGAAAATCGTGAAAGGCCTTATATATATACAAGGCAAAAGTGCAGCCACCGACCTAGAAACCTTTGTTCCCGTGACGATTTTATGTCCACGGACGAAAATGCGAATATTTCTCTACTCCGATATTGTATCGATGAACGGTAAAATGCTCTGGAAACTAGACTCGTAGACCTTCGATTTGGTAGGTGGATCACCCGTAACTCCAAGTAGATTGAGAGAAAAGCTCGAGATATCGACCCAAATTTCGGTGAAATTTACAAACTTAACTGCGCGCTCTTTGTCGACTTTCGTATTACAACTCGTTTGACTTCCAAACTTAACAAGAGACCATTATACAATTCAAATACTTCATATCATTACTTGCTTAGCATGTGGAGCACTCCTAATCTCACCCAAAAGTACAAGTTATCGTATTCCCAACTTGCCGACTTTTGGCGAAACTCATGTTCTTTGATTCATTCACCCTCCAAATATTCCGCCACTTACTAATATTATTTATAGACTCTTGTAACCATTTATATTAATAAAATCAATCCCTTTTATCCTCAACATAATTTCTTTTGAACTTGCGTCGACTAACTCATGATGCAACTTTAACGTGTAAAAATCCGAGGTGTAACAATTCATTTTGGAACTGGATTCTATGATCGTGGTTGATATGTTAAAGGGCAATATTTCACCTCCTTGGATGCTAGAAGACAGTATTATGAGAATGAGAAGAAAACTGGAATTAAAACAGTATATAATTCAGCACTGTTACAGAGAAGCTAATCAAGTTGCTGATGCTCTTGCTAAATATGGTGCTACTACTCCAATTGATCAAGCTATTGCAACTTATCACGACATCCAAAGCCTTCCTACTCAAGCTATTGGTCCCACCAAACTGGATTCTATTGGCATGCCTAGTTTTAGAATTAGATTAGCCAAGAGGAATAACATCATCATCTCAAATGGTTAAATATAATGGCACAACAGGTGATCTGGGAATCTCAGTCCCATCTTTTGTTAGCTTTTTATGTAATTAGCTGAACTCTAGGACCTAACCTTCATAGTTGGTAAGGTAAACAAAGATTATGACTTTTGTAAAGAAATTTGCTTGACAAATTCTAACATAGGTTCAATGGAGATAAGGTTTTATGTCCCCCTCCTACATGTTTTCACATATTGGATTCTAATATACAAGATAGGGGTCAATGTCAAACCCCCCAGCACTTACAGGAACATAGCTTGGGGTGAATCTGGCTTTTTTTTTAAAAAGTTAAAGTTATGTTTCGTCACGAATTACTTGAAAACTGACTTTTGCAAAAAAATATTGTGAAAGTCAAATATGCTGGAGTGAAAATTGAAAATCTGAAAAACTTCACTTGAAATATACACATTTACGGCTGCATGGTTATAATTTCACTTCAAATTTAAAATAGTATTTCATTTGAAATTCAAAATTGATGGCCAAACAGGAAAAAATATTAGCATTATCGATGACAATTATCCCAACTCCTTAGGCTATTGAAATTTCATTTAGACTGAATCAGTGTCGTTCCATCAGTCCTTATCTGCTTGTTATTTTTCTTGTTTATGGATAGTCAATTTTCATTTTCAAACCCAAAAAACCAAAAGCTAGTATTTTTATAATATTATTTCTAAATCGATTGATCAATTCAACATATTGACTTTGTGTGTGAATCTTCACTAGGGATTTATGTTCTGCACGGCACTTAAAACGACCAAAACAAGACAAATAGCAACTTGGTGCAATCAAGAATCAAGAATCAGATATACACCAAGTACCTATTATCTATCCTAGTAGATGCTAGCTAGGCTGGCCTTATCACTACATTTTAATTTCTTATCAACATTTGAACAATCCATGAGATACAGCTTCCGTATTTATGATAACTCCTATGATAGACGTCATTCAGCATATGTCACTGATAGGGGTGTTCAAATGAGATCGAAAAATCGATCCGAACCGGTAAATTGAGTCAAATCGAAAATCGGCTTGGTTTGATTTGATTTGGTTTTAAATTTTAAAAAATCAATAACATTTGGTTTGGTTTGGTAATCAAAAACCGAACCCGAACCAAACCAATAGATATATACATATATATATATATATATATATATATATATGTATATATATATATATATATCTTTTCAAATTTTGGCTCAGACCAAGTCCAATATAAATTCAAATAATTAGAAAGAAAAGCTCATTTAAGTTTAAGGTAAAATAAAATAAAAATTTGCTAAAGGTAAAATAAAATTTTCCCCCTTATCCAGTTTTATAGTTCCCTCTTTTACATGCCATCTGAATTACTACTAATAAACTAGCATTTTATCCGTAACAAATTAAAGGGAA
Source organism: Lycium ferocissimum (assembly GCF_029784015.1). Taxonomy (NCBI): domain Eukaryota; kingdom Viridiplantae; phylum Streptophyta; class Magnoliopsida; order Solanales; family Solanaceae; genus Lycium; species Lycium ferocissimum. The sequence continues at coordinate 18,010,965 of NC_081346.1, read as the reverse complement.
GAAAATGGCAATTGAAATTTAAAAAGATTTGGTAGATGACTTTTTGTCTTTTGCTTTATCATTTTTCGTTTTAATTTACGCTTTCTTACTCAATCTTCATAAACACGATGGGAGCTTGTCTTGCAAAAAGATTCGAATGGCTATTCTTGGTCGTCAAGTTTGCAAGTTGAGGACTAAGAAAGTCGCTTTAGAGTCTAGCTAACAAAAATTTCGGAGGGCTGCGTAATATCAAAAGGTTATATGTATGGAGGTAACTAGAATCATGAAAAGTAGATGTTACGTTTTTATAATTCCCATACCCATAGCCATAGGCCTATACCTAAATAAAGTTAAATGAAATAATTAAGAAGATTCTTAGATTTGAATGGATCACGTCAAAGCCGTATTTAGTTACCATTTAATTTAAAGGTTCTTTGTATTAATACATTCTTAAAATCTGAAAAAACCGAACCAAACCGATAAAACCGACAAAATCGAAAAAATCAAAACCGATAGAATTTATACTATAATGGTTTGGTTTGGTTTGAATATTAAAAAAAATCGACTTAATTGATTTGGTTTGGTTTTAACTAAAAACTGAGTCAAACCGAACCGTGAACACCCCTAGTCACTGAAGAACCGACAAACTCATCCGATTATTAAAAATACTCAAAATTTAATATATACATGTATAAAGTATTTCTGTTCTCATGGGGCGATTGGAGTATCGCGGCGCAGCGCGGCGTGGGGGCATGGGGGTGCGTTGTAGCAAATTCAGATATTTGGAGTTACAGAGGTGTAATTGGGGCACATATTGTATCAATGAATATTCTCAATAAGAGAGCTCAGATTGAATCGGTATTGATATACTGATTCAATCCGAGCTCTTGCAATTGGAATAAATTCACCAACGGATCACGAAATCTTGGTTATTTTCTCTATCTAATGAATGGAGAGTCTGGAATCTTTTGGAGAAATCAATGTAATTTATGAGGACATCAATTCAAATTCTGAATTTTCGAATTGCGAGAGATTCAATTCACTGGGATCCCCTCCAACATTCAAATATTACCTTGAAGCCTAAATCTGCAATGCAAGGATATTTACAATCTTTTAGAAAAAGTACTCCTAGACCAGTTGTTTAGAATCAAACAAGTATCAACAGTCGATTTTCTCTGCTTCTGCTATATTCACGGTCTAATTTTTATATATACTCACAATGCTTTTTTTGTAATAAATTATGCTCAATTGAACACTATTCAATTTATGTGACTACACCACTGCATGCATGTGACTGTTCGAAGTTTTTTCTTTAAAAAGAATTCTTTAGCAATTAAAGAAAATGTCCCATAGGACCAATTAGTGGTCCAGTGCTATAATAATATATGTTCGTCTTAAATTGAATATGAACACCATATAAGAACTCAATAGTTTTAGTAGGCATTTGGACATGCGATTTCATCTCATGAGATGAAGTTAGCGTTTGGAAACCATTCAAAAAGACATGATTTGGGATTTGAAATCATGATTCCAAAAAATATAAATGCAAAATTTGACCCATACGTTTATACTTTGTAAAAAAGAACCTATAAGTTGATAGATATATTTACCAATCATGTTTACCAACCATTTGTATTAAATATTAATCTGCAAGTTGGTAAAATACATTTATCAATCATGTTTACCATGTGGGAGGATTATATTAAAGAGTAGTTACATTACTATTCATGTTAAATTTTCCTTTTTATTGAACTAAAGTTTGATCAATTGATGTTATATTTTTTAGAAAGGCCTTCTAGTAGCGTATTAATTTTACTATGAATTATGATTTACTCATATAGTAAGATTGTATAAAAATTGGAAAAATTTTGATGATTTTCACAACTTATAAAATTTTTATGTTTATAAAAAAAAAACTGTAACGTAAGAAATTCAAATTGCATGTTCAAATATGATTTCATCTCATCTCATGAGATGAAATCATATAGATGAGATGAAATCATATCCGAAATTCTAGTTCTAGTCCCAGTAAGATAATGTCGTCGACTTTTGTAGAAATTGTCATTGAAAAAGTGAAAGCTACGAGCACATGCCGATCTAATCTGACGAAAAAGATCATGAAGATAAGTTCATGCACATTCAATTCTTGTAATTCTAAATTAAAGGTCTCTTTGTGGCAGGCTACTGATTGATGACTATCTAGAAAAATACACACATGTAAACATCTTCCTCTTATGATGGCTAACAAAAAGTCTGAATTCTATAACTTACCTACTTAAAAGTTAAAATGCACCACTCAAAGGGTGCTACGTCTTTTTACCGAATACCAAGTTACACTAGCTTTCAAGACTTTTCTACATAGGCAAAGCACAAGCTTGAAAACTGAAGAATGCAATATTCTTAAGTTTCAATGACAACTACAGTACTTGGTGTGTGTACAGAATCTGTTTACCCTCAAAAGATACGGTTTAATTTATTTAGTGATTTAAAAGATACGTGGATTGATTTGTATGAACAATAATAGTAATGTAAATGAAAGAATAACAAAGAATGAAATCATGTAAATGGAATGTAATAATATAATAGAATTAGTCTAGCAGCCTGAGCTCGGAGAAATCTCTCAGTGAGGATGTCTCTGGATCGACTTCAAGCCTTGAAGAACAGAGTGTGAGCCGGAACAAAAGTAAGAGAATAAGCTTATATTTTGCTAAAATGCGTAAAGTGTAAATTGTTAAGCTTGAATTGGATGCCCTCTAACATTAATGATGGACTCCTTTTATAGGTATCAATCAGGAGCCAAAGGTCGTGAATTGCTCCCTCATTATGTATAATACAATGATGAATAAATGCTCTATAGTTGAAAATGCAAAACGCTTGGCGGCATATCCGAACCGAATATGTAATTTCTAACGCTATAATTGCTTCGTGATAATTGATTCAGACCCTTTGCCTCGGTCGCATATGGAACGGCTTCCTCCGGGTCTCCGGCCAAATTGCATGTAGTCAATTCTGCTTTCCACGTGTCAACACCAAACCCTGCCACATGGAGCGTCAGTTTTTACCCTATACAAAATCTACAGATCATTACCTTGATATTATGAACTTGTGGAATGTTGAACAAAGAGTCACTCAGTATTGTTAAGTGTCGAGTAAAGATATTAATGTTCATTTTGTAATAAATAAATTATTCAACTTTACCTAAATATCGTAGAAATGTTGCAAAAAATTTATGTTACTCCAATACTTAAGTTCTTCTCCGGTACTAATTGTAATCTTAACCTGTATTTGTTTTTCCTCTTATATGAGTAGCATTATAGGATATTTCCTGTCTTATGGTTATGTTAGATTTATAATTATTTAATCGTACTTGTACTGTTAACAGTGATTAAATTTGTATGTAACAGTGATTAAATTTGTATGAAGAACGGTCCAATTAAAAGAGGGTCTTCTCAAACGTGGTTTACGCCGCCTCCTATACAGCTCCATGTTAATCTACGTATGCCGAAAACTCCAGATCTTAGTCCCTAGGATCGAATTAGAAAATATATATAGTAGTTTATACATATGAAACTACACCCATGGCAAATTAATAATCATTTTAGCTTCGAAAAAAAATATTCCAAAATAATTGTCACTTTAAGATTTGAAGATTAAAGTTGATATTACTTTCAACTATACCCTTAATATTAATAAGAATGCACAATATTTAAGAGGAATAATTAGTGTACTTTTATTCAATAGGATAATTTTGTAAACTATATTCTATATTTGTTATTTCATAATGACAGCCAAAAAAAGGCATGGGGGAGTATTTCTAAACAATTAGAACACTTTCACATGGAAAAACCTTAAACTAATTAACCCTACTACCATTATGTGATGGTCCGAAAATTGTCGGTATCAGGCCTAAGAACTTTCTCGTGCACTAAACTCTTACTTCGCATTAGGGCAGTGAAAATATAAATAAATAAAGGAGGAAATAACTTAACAATATTGGGCGGTGATTAATTATATCGAGGCTGCAAAGACAACGCACATTGCGATAACTTACTTAATAAATATTTTAGAATCTGAGGTTTCCACGACGAAGTGCATTGCCAATTTTCCAATAACTAAGTAGCTCATGCTTCCTCCTTTTCTTGTCTGTTAATACTCACTAATCACTACCAATCTACCATTAATTTGTTAGGAAAGTGAAATAATGTAGTGGAGCAGATTCAACGTCCTAGACTGGACGTATAATTCGGTTCTCAAGTCTATATATGAATTGATTTTTTTTTATTTTTTTACTTTGAAAAGATTAACAAAATAACTCAAGAGGATTTAAAAAGAATTAGCATAGAGCAAAATTAATGAAAAATAATTGTTCCTTACTTATTTTCTAGTGTTTGATAAGTGAACAAAAGAATAGTATCCCAAGAGCATTTATATGTAAACTAGCAAAATTCTATGAAATGGCTAGTGGGGTTGGGGGACCGCCAGGGGGTGGGGAATGGGGCATGGGGGTGGGATAGTGGTTGGGTGGGTGAATATGAACCAATGAACCTGGGAAGTCACTTATAGAACTTATTTTTCCTACTTCTATTAAGGAAGTCATTTACTTCATTTTTAATGAACTTGTTTTCTTAGAGAAAATATTTTGACCAATCAAATACAGAATAGTTGAAAAATATTTTCCACAATACCAAACACCAAGCGGTTTGGACAACAAAATAGTGCTTAACAAGCTTTTTTTTTTTTTTTATGAACAAGCTGAGTTAATTTAGAGCATATTATGTGCGGGAGCAGAGTTAATAATTCAATATAGACACTACTGGAAATTAGGGCTATGGCAACGCCTTCCTCTGCAACGGTTATACAACCGTTCTTTATGTACGAAATCTTTACCGCAACGGTTATACCGTTGCCTGAGGACGAATGCTATAGCTACACTTTAGCGTCTAAACCGTTGCAATTGTATCTAAGCCGTCACCATACATGTCCCTAATGGGACGATTTTCTTCTTAGTTGCAATAGTTGTAATATGGCAACGATTTTGTTTCTATTGCAACGGTTTTAAATTCCTCCCAAATTTTCCTTATTTTCTTGTAGCCTTTAATAGAGAGACCACATTATTTTTCCTTTTAGCCAAAAATCGTAAAATGTATTGAACCAAATTAAACAACGAACTCTCTCTCTCTCTACTAAATTCATCACCCACCTCACTCTATCTCTCTCTACAAATTTCTACTTCACTTTGCACCCTAATTATCAATGCTCTCTTGAATCTCGTAGCCGGGTTACTCAATTCCAAGTTATCTTCTCTATTCTCTCATCTTTCTTTTTTGGATTTATTTTGCATGTTCTTCCAATTCTAAAATAAAATCATTTGTGGTATGGGTTTTGATTTTTTTTTTTTTTGAATAAGTATGGGCTACGATTTCTTGATATTCCTTTTTTTTTTTGTCTCAATATTTTTACAATATCTCGCTTGCTTATTTTGTTGTTGTAAGAATTGGGTGGAATTACTTCGATTTAGTAAATATCTAGCGGAAAGGTGTGAGCTTTATTGTTTTCAAAGTTAATGCCGTGTCTAATGTTGGATTGTTCGATTTTGTTGTATAAAATGAGCTTGTGAGACACGATTATTTCTCTCGAATCTAACGAAATTAGGTTTTCTTTGCTCTTGGAATTTCCTTTCTTTTGCTTCTCATTTGTGTTTGTTTATTCTTGTTCTAAACTCGTTGTCCATGGTGAAAGCTTGAAGCATTGTCAACTCTCAAACGCCTCGATTCGTTGCTCGTCGAAAGGTAATTTCAATAATATTTTGTAGCTCTTACAATTACGTTTGATATTGAATTTTATATTGGTTTCGTTGGTAATTGAATTTTATCTTTTGGTTGTTATTTAAAGTCCCATTTTCATCTTCTTAGTTTTCGGTTGGCAAGTTCGTTTTCCAATAACCTTGACTTTTAGCTAGTTCTCATTTATGGGATGAGGAAATATAGATGGAGGCCTATATGGCTAGGCATGCTTGAATTATGAGGAATTAATTTTGTGAATTTGAGAGAAATTTGTGGATCACTAGAATGCACTCGACTTTTGACTAAAAAAGCATTTTCGGTTATAATGAAAAGCTTGTTTATAAATACTCTAAAATCGATTAAAATTGGAATTTAAGGATGGTAGCCCTAAGTTTTGATTCAGCTCAGCTTCCCTTCCTGTTTGGTAAATGATAAAAATTTTGCCCCATAAGGCAAAACTAAATTATGCCTTGAGGAAAAGTTATGCCCCTCCCGGCGTAACTTTAGTTTTTTAAGGAGAGTTATGCGGAGGGCGGACTTTGCCTTGAGACTTTTTTTTTTTTTTTTTTTAACTTTTCAAGGCACACTTTTAGTTAAGGCATACTTTTGGTTATACGCTTAATTAAAAGTCGCATAAGGCATAATTCCTTAAGGAAAAGTTTTTTGATAAGGCAAAACTAAATTATGCCTTGAGGAAAAGTTATGCCCCTCCGGCATAACTTTAGTTTTTCCTTAAGGAAGTTATGCGGAGGGCGAGACTTTGCCTTGAGATGAAAGCTAGTCAAATTTAACTCAAGTAAATTGATATCGGGATTTTGAAGTTTGATGGAATTTGGACACACTACATGTGCGATTAATGTCTTCCAAATGCAACCTTGGGAAGTAGCCATGGAGTCGAATCGGAAAACACAAGTTCATTTTCGGTTGCTTGTTTTCCATGGTTGGTAGACAAGGAAGCATGCCTCGGACAAGACAAACTTCGGAGAAGGGGCCTTGCTATTTGTAGCGGTTGCTATTTCTATTGAAATGAAATAGAAGGTAAAAATCATCTATTTTTCTCTTGTGATGTGGTAGCCCAATCCCGAATAGTTTTTCCATTAACGTAATAGCCTTGAATAATTGGAATGCCGGAGTAGTAGCTTAATTATATAAAAGTAGATCACGTGTTATTTGCTTGTGCTTTCACTCTATGTGGAACATATAGTCGGCTATCCTTGGCTTGTATAGTGAACTCCTTTTATTTCCTTTGCGGCATATCCGAATCAGTTACTGAATCTGCATTTTTGTTCTTGAAATAAACATTTGACTTCCTTGATGATACTTAATATAATTATAGATCTTAAAGGGTAAGTGCAATATTATTCAAGTAGATTTGGAGTTCTTCCAAATTTAAGGGACAAAGATGCGGATTCGATCGATTATTACTAGGGTGGAGGAAAAGTTATGCCCCCTCAGGCGTAACTTTAGTTTTCCTTAAGGAAGTTATGCGGAGGGCAGACTTTGCCTTGAGACTTTTTTTTTTTTTTTTTTTTTTTTTTTTTTTTTTTAACTTTTCAGGCACTGCTTTTAGTTAAGGCATACTTTTGGTTATACCTTAATTAAAAGTACGCATGTAAAACATAATTCCTTAAGGAAAAGTTTTGCCCAATAAGGCAAAACTAAATTATGCCTTGAGGAAAAGTTATGCCCCCTACGGCATAACTTTAGTTTTTCCTTAAGGAAGTTATGCGGAGGGCGGACTTTGCCTTGAGATGAAAGCTAGTCAAATTTAACTCAAGTAAATTGATATCGGGATTTTGAAGTTTGATGGAATTTGGACACACTACATACATGCGATTAATGTCTTCCAAATGCAACCTTGGGAAGTAGCCATGGAGTCGAATCCCGGAAAACACAAGTTCATTTTCGAGTTGCTTGTTTTCCATGGTTGGTAGACAAGGAAGCATGCCTCGGACAAGACAAACTTGGAGAAGGGGCCTTGCTATTTGTAGCGGTTGCTATTTCTATTGAAATGAAATAGAAGGTAAAAATCATCTATTTTTCTCTTGTGATGTGTAGCCAATCCCAAATAGTTTTTCCATTAACGTAATAGCCCTTGAATAATTGGAATGCCGGAGTAGTAGCTTAATTATATAAAGTAGATCACGTGTTATTTGCTTGTGCTTTCACTCATGTGGAACATATAGTCGACTATCCTTGGCTTGTATAGTGAACTCCTTTTATTTCCTTTGCGGCATATCCAGAATCGATTCTGAATGCATTTTTGTTCTTGAAATAAACATTTGACTTCCTTGATGATACTTAATATAATTATAGATCTTAAAGGGTAAGTGCAATATTATTCAAGTAGATTTGGAGTTCCTTCCAAATTTAAGGGACAAAGATGCGATTCGGTCGATTATTACTAGGGTGGAGGAAAAGTTATGCCCCCTCGGCGTAACTTTAGTTTTCCTTAAGGAAGTTATGCGGAGGAAATGCGGACTTTGCCTTGAGACTTTTTTTTTTTTTTTAACTTTTCAAGGCACACTTTTTAGTTAAGGCATACTTTTGGTTATACCTTAATTAAAAGTGCACTTGTAAGGCATAATTCCTTAAGGAAAAGTTTTTTGATAAGGCAAAACTAAATTATGCCTTGAGGAAAAGTTATGCCCCTCCGGCATAACTTTAGTTTTCCTTAAGGAAGTTATGCGGAGAGAAGACTTTGCCTTGAGACAAAGTCTTTTTTTATTTTTGAGAGCCATATCATTATTTTTGATGCACTTTGCTATTGTTTGTGACCGAATTTCTTTGGAGAATTAACTTGAATTAAATCGCATTCTTTTTGCTTTAAATCAACCAAACCTTGCACCTTAGCACCAGATTGAGCTTCGATTGCAGGTTACTGACCAAAGCACTTATTCATAGTGGCCTGCACCTTTGGACTTGAAAAAGAGGCTTGACCTTTGCCTTAGTCTTACTGATATTATCACCGGTTGCATTCTTTTGAGCCTCTGCTTTCTTGCACTCGGTTGCTTATCGGAATTCTCGTTCGGTGGTTTGCCCTACGGGCAATATTGAGCCATGCTACCTTTTGTGAATGGCCCAGTGCATTAACCGACGATTCTTTAGTATTTCGAGCGATATTTGTACCCGTACGTACTTATGAATTTCCTGGTTTCACGACACCTCTACCTTTTACGTGAGCATCGGAATCTTCTGACATTTGCCTACCGATGGCATCGTCGACAATTTCTACTGCGATGCCTCATCCTCGCCCTAAACACACTAGTCTTGCAAACTTGTTTTTAGTTTGCCTGACATCAAAATTCTGGCCAACATTTTTACTGCGTCTTTTCCTCAGTTTGTTGTTTGTAAAGCCATACATTTTTGCCTTTTGCTATTAGCGATTAATTGCTTTTCAACGGTTGTTCTCATACAGTCGTCTATATTTTCCCTGACCTTGTACGCATACCATTTTTGCATGAACTTCCCGGGTTTGTTAGCACTGACCATCAACATCTTTATTCTTTTTATATTCAAAAATTGGCGTAAATCACCTTCAAATTTGTCCCGTACAGCTGCTCAATATCACCTTGTTGAAAACCTCTCTTTTTCAACATCAATCTATGACTATTTTCTTCATGCCCTTGGTGATGACAAAACTTACAATATGAAAGCGGTGACATTATTTATTCTTTGTATTATGTGCGCGTGCATTTGAAGGGCGATGACATTATTTATTCTCTTTTGTAGGTGTCGAAAATGAAGAAAGGGACGGAACGGTGAAGACATTGATCTTACTTGAAGATCTTTTATGAAGATTTCTACATGTTCTAGAATCTTTTTGCTATCGAACATTTTGAAACTTATCCTAAATCTTGAAATGTAAAACTTAATTATGCATTTTGGGTTGAACATTTTGCTTTTACGGGTATATATGTTGGATTAGGAATGTTGGATATTTTGGATTATGAAAAATTGTGTTTTGGTTTTATGTAATTTGTAATATATTTTATTTATTTATATGTAAATATATATATATATATATATATCAATTTATAACCGGGGCTACTATTTCGGACAAACCATGGCAATAATTTACATTCCAAATAACAAATAAAAAAGACGTTGCATTAGACAAAAACCGTTGCAATAAAGTAAAAATTTTGGTGCAATAACCTGCGAAACCGTTGCAATAGCCTCAAAAGTCGTTGCTTAAAGGTCTATGGGACGGTTAGAAACCGTTCCATATACACACAAACTCGTTGCATCGGAAAAAGGAACAACAGATTCTTTTGTAGATAATGATATATAACGGGTTTCGCCAACTCGTTACAAACCGTTGCCATAGATATATGGGCACGCGAGCGAGATGGAACGCATGATAAACCGATTCTTATAGATATATATGACGGTGCTTTCTGTCTATAGCAACGGTTTTCTCGGCGTTGCCATAAGCCTATTTTCCAGTAGTGAGAGCTAGCGTAGAGTTTGTGTGGTCAAACTTTCTGTTTATTTTTAAAAAAAAATACTTTTGTTAAAAAGAAAGTTTTAAGAGTAATTATTTGTATCTGATCAATTCATTTTCAAAATGATTTTCTTAATATTATTTAATAAGGAGATTTTCTTCAAGCAATCTCCCCAAAAAGTCCTGTTCAGTATTAATACGAAAAAGACAATATCAAAATTCATTCTACAATTAGTATTATTTATACAACTAAATGAATTTAAATATTTGTTATGAAATACTTTAATAAGCTGCTCAGCTTTTCCTTTTTGACCAAATACCTCAGATTCCCTAAAAATTAACTACTCACATTTTAACTTTTCAAAACCTTGGTCAAATAAATTATTAATTAAGGCCTCATTTGTTTGCACTTATTGGAGGTCTAAATACGAATGATTGACGTTAAGTCGTTAAGTGCGTTTGTTTGCGTTAAGATCAGCTGACTTATTAGTGCGAATAGTGTCTTGTCATTAAGATCTTGAGCAGTTTAATATAATTAAGAGGTATTTTTGTATGGAGCTTTTTATCATTTGACCGGCCTCTTCCCCGCCCCACCCCCGCGCCCACCCCTCATCAACCTTCCCCGCTACCCCGCCCCCGCATGACCTCGGTCCACGCACCGCGTCGACCCTGCCCGCCCGCGCCGCCTCACTCACTTACTACCCCCGCGCGACCACGCAACAAGCACACTATTCCACCATTGACCCCTACCCCGCGCACGCCCCATCCCCGCACTAACCCCACCCGTTCCTACCAACCTCACTTTGACCACCCGCTTCTCTGACCCCCCCCCCGGCAACAACTACGCCCCTCCGCCTCAGCTTTGCCCGCGCCACAAGCTGAGACATCTCCACCATTACTAGTGAATATAAATGTTTCATTTTTTTTAATCAAATAATATTTTATTAAATTTATATTTATTTTCGACTATTTAGTTACTTTTTAATTTGAATTGTATATTTATTATGTTTAAATAAATACATTATGCACATTCAGATATTGAAAAACAAACGATCTTAATCGTTCGGTGTTCGGACTGACAATGACATCTTGTCATTCGGATGTGTGTTGATCGAACGTCTTAATCTTAATGAAAACAAATGAGGCCTAAGAGAGAAACTTAGCTCGATGAACTGAATTTGAGAGATAAATACTCCAGAACAATGAGACAAATGAGGCCTAAGAGAGAAACTTAGCTCGATGAACTGAATTTGAGAGATAAATACTCCAGAACAATGAAATTGGCAGTGATAAAAAATCTGTAAAACAAACTTACCATAATTTATCTATGTGAAGTACCGTATACGTACAAAATTATGAACATTTAAAACAAAACCTTATCATTAAATAGTAGCGCGCAGAGGACATATTCTTCGGTCAAAAATCATTATACAACCAAAGAAAGGTTATCTATTGTAATATCGCTATCACCCGTTTGATGTCGGGAGGTGAAAGTGTGAAACCAAACAAAATATAATGGATGTTTACTGAGCTTGACTTTAATTAGAATCGGAAATTGGCCAAAACATTACTAGCTACTATTGCTGTCCTAATTTATGTGCTATATTTTATTTTATTTTTTTTGTTTTGAGATAATAATCTATCATTAAAAATGTCATTGTTACTTATTTAAAAATTATCTAACCTTAGATTTCTCATTTTATTCAGACAATTATATATCGCCGCACTAATGTGTATGCTTATTTTAGACAGTACATTTCAATAATTTTTTTAAAAAAAAAGAAAAAAAGACTCCGTGAATAGTCAAATGCCGCTACATAATTTAGGACGAGCTAGTATGACTTAGTCTCCATGAATCTCAGTGGAGTGTTTCTCTTGTCTCCATGAATCTCAGTGGAGTGTTTCTCTTTTTCTTCTTCTTTTTCCAATTAGAGGGGTCATTTGCAGGTGTATTGTCACTGTGGGTTTATCTCAATCATTTTCTTTGCACTTCAATCCAACCAAGGTGGCGGTGCAGTGTAAAGATAGAGTTCAGGATTTTAGGGCCCGTTTGAATATGATTTGATTTGGAATCAGTAAGATTCGAGTTTAGGATTTTAGGGCCCGTTTGGATATGATTTGAAATCATGTTGATTTGAAGTTAAAATTTTGCTTAGAGATGCAATTTGAATATATTATGTTTGTGTTTTTCTCATAAACATGAAAATCGCCTGATTTTGGCTATAAAGCTTTCTTTCTTATATAATCTTACCAAGATAATAATCATGGTTTATATACTGAGGTATTAAAATATCTAAGGCGCGTTAATAAATCGCATATCTCCATGTTCCTTTTATAAATAAATGCTTGCAATTACATGCTATTACAAACTTTCAAATACACATAATTTGATAAAGATTCGCTGGTCCAAATAATCAACAATAGTAGTAATTAACTATTTTTTAATATTATCCTTCCACATGGTATGACCAATTATTTCAAGTCGAGCATGAGTGTTTTTTTTTTTTTTTTTGCAAAATTTAAAATGATGAGTCTTTTTTTACAAAATATAAATTTATGAGTCAAATTTTACATTTTAAAAAATAAATTGAAATCATGATTTGGAATCCCAAATTCTACTTTTTGGAGAATTTGAGATTTAAAATCATGATATGAAGTTGAAGTTGAAATTTTGTGCAAATTTCATAAACAAATGTTGATTTAATCATGATTTCAAGTTGCATGGTCAAACGCCTACTTAATTTATTTAGGGATTTCCGTGTTGCTATAAGTAGTCCACATCAAACGGAAGTTTTTCATTAAACAGTAAACACGCAAACACATACAGATCCCCTCAAAGTTGTGGTTTACATATAATGAAAAGATTGTAAGCTGAATTCATTGAATATGAAATGAGTACCAATATCTCTTCTTCTTTTTTTGTTGCTAAATTTAGTACCTATTGTTAGCAATCTGTATTATGAAGCAGTAACTTAGCAAAATTTCTAGAAATCAATAACTTTACAAAATTAGAAAGTATAAATCAATATAAAACAGAATCTGGAAAAATAATCAGAAAGAGTATACGAAAATATTTTTAAGGAGCAATCGTAAAAAGCTTTGAATGCGCGGTGTGTACGGGAAATTATTTTCAAACCCGAGGTTGAATGTGGAATATTTCCTCCCTGGATAGAAGGATTTCACTCACCGGTGTATTGTTACCAAAAATTTCGATGTCAGGTGAACCACTTAACGGCAGTATATCACACAGAAGAAAACTTTTAAGAAGAGTAGAAGAATAGAGAATATCAGAAAATTCGTAAGTAATAATCTGAGTATTAACTGAAATTTATAGCCATTAATGCATTGGTTGGGAAAAGGTTTGCAACTTTTCAGAAAGGTTTGCAACCTTTCAGAAAAAACTGAGGGAAATTTAAATTAATCGGGGAAAGAAAGGGGTCGCAGGTCAGACACGCTGATCCGGGTCACTAACGGGTCAGGATCTGAAAATTTTAATTAATTAAATAAATAATAATTAATTAAATTAAAATGAAAGGAAATTTGGTCCAAAAAAATTCAAATCCAAATCCGAAGCCGAGCGACGACGCGAGGGGAGATCCTCTTCTTAACACTTGAAGCGACGGAGGTCTTCTTTTATTAAGTAGAGAAGCTTTTTTTCTTTTCCACAATCTATGAGGGACAAATACTTATTTCATAAAATAAAAGAAAACAACTCATTTTCTCTCTACTTCTTTTCCCTTTATTTTTCATTCAATCTATCTATTAAACCCAACACCTATATCTGACAAGACATATCAAGGGGTTTTAGATGTGAAATATGAGTCATTGGAGTGCAAATTGGGCACATACTGACTGTTCTTTCAAAAGGAAGCAAATGCACACATTCAGCAGCGTGGTTAAAGGTTCAGAAAATGATTAGTATGACTTTTTCAAGAAAAAAACATGTGATGCTGGGTTTATGTACGACGCTTCCAGACAGGGTAATTTAATTGGAGCCCTTCACTTCTTACCCCCTTTCAGACGGCCTTGTACGAACCCAATAGCCAAGTTGATTGGAAACTAACATGTCTTGTGTGGACCTCATGAAAACATATCAATTAGTATGAGATCTTATATTTTATAGGGTCAATGCATTAACAACCTCTTAAATTTGATTGTTAAATTCATTTATAACACTCGAACTACCTCATATTTCGTTGAAAACTTTAACATATGATAAAATATTCTTATTAGACACTTTCGGCTCATATATATACTAGTTAACCAAATCGCGCTTTGCGCGGTCATTCATCTTTTTCTATAAAGAAAAAAAATTATTATACGAAAAAAAAAAAGTACATGTAATGTAAAACATGCATACGAAGAAATAAAAGTCTAATGTACGACAAAAATATACATATGAAAAAATCGAACACAAACGTAAAATTAATAAATAAAGCATTGTCTACTTTATTATAATTTCATAATTACATATTTCGCAAAGAACACTTCTCTCATTTCAAGGATCAAGTTAAATGCTCATTTAATAAAGAAAACTTTATCATTTACTAATAAGGATCAATGATCTTTTCCCCATCCAATGATACACTACAGTTGTTAATATATAGTTGTAATTATTAATTTTATTGGAAGTTGGAATAGGTTGTCTACTGTAAAATCAAGAGGCAACATGTAGTTGTTGCTTTGTTATTTTTTCAATTAAGGGAAGAAAAATGAGCTAAATGAAGTTTACAAAAATCTTTTGATTTAGAAATTGAATGAAAAGTGCAAAAACTATTAGGTAACACATTTGATACAATTAATTAAAAGAATACACTTCTAAAAAAAAAAAAATAGCAATTGTACAACATTCAGAATCTTTCTACAACTTTACTTCATATTTTAGCCACTAAATATGGAAAAGCATTATAAGCAAACAAACATACCATGATACCATAATGGTCAGGGGTGGAGGGAGGAAGGGCCAAGGGGTTCATCCGAACTTCCTTCGATGGAAAATTACATTATTTATACATGGTTAAAATTATTTTTTATGTATATATCTTAAATGTTGAAACCACCTATGACTTAACATTCGTTTACTTTTTGTATTTTGAGCCTTAGTGAAAGTTCTACTCTAAGCGATAATGGTTGTGCCTATTGGAAGACATCAAGACCCTTGCCAAAGGGGACACAAAATAATGCCCTTTGATGAATAACAAATGGCTTCTCAAAATCAATACTTATTTCTCGTGCTAATTTATGGCATTAAAACAATTAGACATAATTGCTTATTAGCATTCCAGATTACTATTAGAATTGTTCTATATATGCCTATAACAAAATAGGAGCTTCTAGAATTCCGATTGACACATACATTTTGAGAGGAGAGAATCGAAAGAAGTGAAAAATCGACTAAAATCAATTATTTTAAGGAGAAAAATAAAAAGAGAATTTAAAAGAAGACGATTAGCCTTGCTGCAGTACAGAAAAATATTTCTTTATGTGCCAATTTTACATGCAATTACATCTCATTCGGGGGTGTTCCAATTTGACGTTGTTTTACCAATAACTTTCCTTATCTAACTTCAATTACGTCCAACAATAAATTTATTTAACTATGCAAATTTTAGAGTTTGATGTAGTTTCTCTTTATTTATAATTTAATTTTACACAATTACTTATAAATACCAGCTTAATTACTACAACTAACATATATATAATAGCCTAATTTTCATATGAAAAGCATAGAGGTGTACTTCTAAATTCAAGGGAGGAAGTGGAAACCATATTCGATCCACATCTACCAATCAACTTTTTGTAGAAAAATTAAACCAACTTTTCTTCCGAGAACGGAAAACTGAACAGAGAAGGGGCTAACTGAAAATAAATAATTGTTTTTGCCTAATAAAAAGCAATAATTACACAAGTAGAGCTCAAATACCAATTTTGTATAGAAGATGAATACAACATGTAATCCTAACACCACAGAAATTTGAAGAGATCATCTAGAAAGTTTTCCGGGTCATATAGCAGCATTCCTTATCTCATTTCTTCACAGAGGTTATGGGAGAGAATGTTGAAAAGCCTTTATAATGTGCAAATATATAATAGTATTATCTAAAACATTTTGTTGGAGAACAATTCATGAGTCATTTGAGCAAAAGAAGATTGCCCTTTATATATCTTTTGCATCACTTACATTTTTTTGGCCTTTTGACTTTTGTAATTAATGTGAGCTTTATGGGACCATTAGTAGGAATATCAAGGGAATCAGAAATCACTACGTGCATATGAGTTTTGATTTTCAATAAAAAATATGAATAGTGGGATAATAAATGATAATAATTGTGACTTTTATTTTTAACTAAAATAATAAGATAAGATAAATGAAAAAAAAAATATAGGAGAAAATTCCAAAAAAGGAGAAAAAAGATAAATACCAATGGAGGTCATAGAGAGGTCTTGCATAGGATTATACATCTTTTTATATTATATATAGATTCTGGTGCTCAATCGAAACGCACGTAGTTCGAATATCTAAATAAATTGTACTTGCTAGTTTAAGAGGCTATTAATGTATTATGTGTAGCTATAAATATTGATATTGAACGTCAAAAAATTTAATTTTGTGCCTCACAACGATTGACATTAGTAGCGTGAGACTTTTGTCTCACAAGTTAGTGAACCTAAAGTTTGTGAATTAAAAAATACTTATAAGATTTGTGTCCACCAACTTGTGAGGCAAATGGTCATTGAACTTATAGAAAAGTTCTATTAAAGTAACTTTTGAATTTTTTTGGACAATAAGGTCATCAAAGTATGTCCTTGTTTCCAATAAAATAAATTAACCTATTTTTAGACATAAAACCCCTTAACCCATATATAAATTATAAAACTCATTACCTAGGCACAATTTTTAGATACTTCAAAATTCTTGTTCAAGTTTTACTAATAAAATAGAAATATTCAAATAATATTTCAAGCTATAAGAATAAAACACTATAATCGTTCAAACTTTAAGTATGCTATAAGCTGATTTTCTTTGTTATATCAACATCTTTTGAACTATTTTGATATTTTTCTATTGTTCAAAGTCGGAAGTTAAATATTTTACTGAATAAAAGTGCTTGGACATAATTGAAACTCATGAGACCTATATAAATCCATGATGCATGTACTTATTATTTTTGGTTTATATATATATATATATATATATATATATATATATATAATAGAACGAGATTGGTTTATTGGTAGAATATTTGGACAAATTTTCTCAAGAAAAAAATAGTGTTGGATAACGACGTTGCAAAAAATGAAAACACTTTTACAATTAGTTGTATATATGCTTTCTAAAAATATAAAATGTTTACATTAATTGTAATCCACTTATTTATAAAACTTAAATAAAATCAAAATATTACAAGTTCACCTCCAAGAAAATAAAAATACAAAATATTTTCTTTTATTATTGAAAATTTTATATATCAGGAAGAATAATTTACAATCAGTTAAAAAGCTTATAGTTAAGCTTTGTGCTCAGTTCTATCACCATTCAACTGTATCCTCTTATTGTCCACTGAGATATAATTTTGCAATATTCTGAAATTTTTATTTGAATTAATATTTCACATTTTGAAAGTAAAATAGAAATATTCAAATGGGTTTTATAATTTAAAAATGAGTTAAGGACTTTTTATGTCAAAAAATGGATGGTTTTACTTTTTTGGAAATATGGACATAGTTTAATGATCTTATTGTCCAAAAAAATTCAAAAGTTACTTTAGAGGGACTTCCTATTCATTAGATAGAGAAGATCACCAAGATTTCGCGATCCGCTGCCGAATTTATTCCAATTCCAAGAGCTCGGATCAAATCGGTATTCAGGACCATTTGTGGAATTGACTCGGCAAAGAAGACTCACACGAATAATATCAGTTAGTGTGGACATAAATTAAAGTTTTTCTTGAACGTTGTCTGAACACATAGTTATTGCTCTTGGAATCCGGTAGGCCCCTTTCTTGAAGATTCCAGATGCATGGAGCCCCCGCCTTGTAACTTTAAACCAATTTAGGAGGAATTTCTTTCCTTTTTGGTATAACGGTTCCTTTATTTTTATTTTTTTTCTTTCGTTTGTACAACTGTTCCTTAACTAGTTGAAACTTGAACCATATTCAATTTCTTTTTTCTTTAGGGTGCCATCCCAATTTCTTAGCTTCTGCATGCGGTGACGGATTTAGAATTTTGATCAAGCGGATTTAAAAATACTGAAACTGCTAACGCGATACTCGATAATTGAAATGACTGTATTTCTTAATGCCCATAATACCCTTGAAAAAGGACATTTTGAGGTGAGATTTCTAACAACAAATAAATAGTTAGACATGTTAGAAAAATAATATTTTCTATCTAATAGCTCAAAATAAAAATTGACTTTAATACAAAAGACTTGATTCTATTTTATTAGCCTTAATGGCCGAATTCACGTCGAATGAATTTGACGTTTTCAAACGGTATTATCATATTCAATTTGATCAAATTAATTGTCTTAAGGGCCAATTGTCTTTATGGTTTCTGACCAACTTTTAAATTAGCCATTAAGTCTTCTACTTGCTACTGTAACAGTAAACTTTCTAGCCGTTCTTGTCACTTGAATTGTCCTTCAATAGCATTCAATATAATTGAATGACTTTTATATTTATTATCACAGCTAACCGTTTGGTAACAAGAATAAGAGGTTATAAATTCTGATTTCGTTTTCTCTTGGAAGTGGTGAAAACATGATACATTTTCTTCTTGTTATTTTCAATTTTGCTGAGTTTACTTTTTGTTAATCTTTGTTAGATTCAGGCTCGTAGTTTTATATTAGAAGAGCTCTTAATTGACATGCCTCAAGCTTTGAAGAATTTCCTGCAAGTTTCGTGATCAAGCATTTTCCTACAAGATTCGTGATCAAGTATTTTCCGTAAGATTTCCAACAAGACAAACATCAATCTCTACCGTATAAATTTTATATAAACACTTGTATTTTCCTCATGCCCCTGAAAAATATCGTTCTGTGGTGGGGTTTTTATTTAAAAATAAATAAATATATAAAAAAGACAACACCTTTTTCAATTTTATAAATTATATATATTCATGCAGTTGTTACATAGGGCAAATTAAAAAGAAAAATAAAGAAAGAAAATAAATAAGTAGCAAGGAAAAATAAATGTATCAAATTTTAAGTTCTTGTAGGAATGTAAGTTCCTCTAGTTCAATTTAAACGTTTACGTTTTACTCTTATATTGCATTTTTAATAAGATAGAAACAACATATAAGCAAAGTAAAATAAGAGGCCCTATTTATAAACTATAAATATATAACCTAAAAATTTAAAACAATTTTGATATAATGCGCAAATAATAATTTAAAGGAAAACTAGCTAATAATTTTAATGTATTATTACACTGAATTCATTTGACAAAATAATACTACATACGCTATGCGATGCTATAAGAATCCCATCTTCCCTAAAAATTAGAATAAAATTAAACAATCAGAGACTTAATCTTCTAAGTATTTCTTTTCTAATAATAAATTTTAAACTTTTCGGAATACAAAAACACCGAGGACAATTGTGAAAATAGTATAATATTTTTTATGATATTATAATTTTACTTGTCGACTCTTTTTGCCGTTAAGCTTAATATAATTGCGCACTTATATTTTTTTGCTATGTTGCAATCCCGACAGTGGACACGCTTACTGCTTTTAAAAAATTTGGGGTCCACTACGGTACATTTAATGCTCACATGGTCATCCAAAAAACACGTTTATCCAATTTATACTTTGAGAAAATAGTCAAATGCTCCCTCAGCGTTTAATTGGATTAATTATGACACATTCAATTTTTGGGTGATTTATTACCTTCTGACTATTTTTTAAATAGAATTATTACCCCCCTGATATGCTACCAATATGTATTTGAATGGTGAAATGCACGCGCCTGACGTGTATATTTTCACCTTTTACTTTTAATTTTGAAATTTCTACACCAAATAAAGCCAATTCATCACCAAATGAAGCCATTTTTCACCAAATCAAAAATGCTTTACTAAACAATACCAACAAATAAGGCTAAATGGACATTTTTTTCTATTTCTGTCAAATGAGTATTGAAATTCTGATTTTTCTTTGATTTTTTTTTTTTTTCATCTTTTAGGTCTTTACTCACTTTTTTAGGTGTATATGTATTTGTGGATGTTGAAGTATAAGGAAGTGTTTGGGGATGTTGAATTGGATGTAACAGAAAATTCCCCCAATAATGAAATGATTGAGCTTTACCGGTTATGATGGGGTACCCTCTAATGGAGGATGATGATAGTGGGGAATGAGAGGAAGTTGAGATGCGTTATAATTAATTCGACTAAACGTTGAGGGGGTATTTGACAATTTTCTCTTATATTAAGTGGGGATTCAATTGAACCCCTAACTTTCGATATGGAGCATAAATTTGTGTGTAAGTAATTGTTAAAATTGTAATATATATAGTTGATATGAACCCATAAGTTTTAAAATATAAAGGGTTCGATACTAAAAATCTTAAGATTGAACCCACAAGATTTAAATCCTGGATCCGCCTCTGCATGAGATATTACAGATTGTAATCAGAGGTTGAGCATCAAGTAACGCGCTATTTCACCTTTTACTGTTATCCTCTATACGGACACGGTAAATTCATCGGTCAGTTTCAGTATCTGATATGCTGTAGTGATATATTTATTGGAGTAAATAATTAAAGGTTCTTTTTAATAAATGGAAAAAGACTAATACCACTACTACCTTGTGCTTTTCACGCTCTTTGTTTTGCTTTCTCACTTAATGTCCGTACTCGTTTTTGGGATCGATTAATTCAAATTCGTTTTGGTAAGACTTGGAAATAAAGTGCGCTCTCGCTATCAAAAAAGATTATATTTTTAGGATCACTTGAACTCGAGACCTCTAATAAAGATGAGCGGATATTACCATCCTAATTCCAACCACAAATTTTGGTGATTGCTTTTCACATTGCTACACGGTGACTTTTGGTGCGAAGAAAGGGCTGTCAGTCAAAATCTTCAAGCACAGCCTTGGGTATTTCACTTGGCTGTTAAAGCTCAAAGGCACTGCCTCATATCCACATATAATAACATTGGCTGATCTAATTGAAGAAAAAGAAAATTAAGAATACATAGTTCACCAGGATTCCTCATTTAAATTTATTTCGCTAGTCATTAATACAATCTTGTGTATAAGAATAAATTGTAGAGAAAAACTAACAAGTTTATATCGTACATGAATTATAAAAAATTGTTCGAAGATCACTTTTATTCCTCTCAGGAATCATTCATAGAGAATTTATGATAACGACCACACCGTCATTACTTCAAGACCCTTCACGAGGAGTCAAGCAAAGGAACTTCAAGATATTGGAAGACACTCGATGATGATAGATACCTTGAAGAACTCTTTCGAGATACCTACCAAATATTACAATATCTTACAATGGAAGGTAGATATAGATTTGAAGGATGGGGACACCTTGGAGGAAGACATATTACATATTTAGACCTACTTAAAGGGTCTTTTGGACATTCGATGTATTATTTAGCCCTATTATAAATACTTCACTACCTAGCTTATTTTGACTAGATCATGTTGATGAATATTTGTGAGCTTATTGTTGCCTTTGAACTTTGCCCTAGGATTTGCAAGAGGTCACCTTCCTCTTGAGGATTCTAATAGTGTAGGTACTTTTATTGAATGCATTAGAGGTAATTAGGATTCTAATTCTAATTATTGCTAGTATTTCTTCAATATTTGCGTCTAACTTTTTATCTTTGCTGGCTTCCTACTTTCAATTTCTTGTACTTTTACTTTAGTTGCTATCAATTTAGGAAGAAGAAGAAGAAGAAAGTTTTTATATTATGTGTTCTTATGTGGGAAAAAGGAAAGGAAATTAACTTTAATTTGACAGAGAAGAATTCCTTAATTGATCTTGTTTATATTTTAAGTGATAGACCCTTTGAGAATAGTTAACGTTGTGTCTGATCTTCTTTTAATTATTTATTTTCTTTTCTTTTGAATTGAGACACATATAATATATATTTTTCGTTTATTTAATTTAAACAATAACTCTGAAAGAACCGCACCTCCAAAGTGAAAGTAACATTCTATCAGGATAAATTGGATTCGCTTCGAGCCGAAGATTATCGTTTACTTGAATTCGATTCACTTTTACTTTTCAAAAAGTGCTTTCACAAAAATGATAGGTATCTCATATATGATATTATCGACTGTATACTCTAAGCCTTTTGACCGTTGTAGACCACGTATATCGGAATATATATGTTTGTGCCAAAAAAAAAAAAAAATCGGAATATATATGTAAAGATTTTTTCACCAAGTATCTAGTGTTTCAAATATTCTTCTACCACTTAGATCAGAGTCCGGAGCCAAAAGGGTATAAAAATACACGGTATAAACTAAAAGGGGGCGGCCAAAAATTTACATACCAAAAGGGGTATAACGTGGATCAGCCCACGTTATACCCCAACTTTTTTTTTTAAATTTGTCAGATTCATTGAAATCGAAAAAAAAAAAAAATTTAAGTAAAACGTGGAGGGATCCACGTTTTACGTTTCATTAATTTTTTTCCGCACGGTTTAGGGTTTAGTTTGTAAGACGTTGCCTCTATTTAAATCATATTCGGCTATGTTTTTAATAAAAAAAATTTATTGATTTTTTTAATTTTTAAAGCATATAGTTAATTTTAGTGAATAACTCAAATAAATATTTTAATACATGCAATAATTAAATATGTGTTATATATGCGAACAGAAATAAAAAATAAAATATAAGTTAAATAAACGTCACACATTAACTAAGTAATAAATGTTAAATTACATGATAACTATTAAACGGCACAAGACATGTTATATATTCTTGGAAGATTATATAAGGAAACAACAATCGTACAAGTTAAGAAAAAAACATAAAAACCAACAAGCAACAATAACTACTGATTTCTGTTAGCAGCGATTCTTGTTATGACCTGTTTGCTTGCACGTACTACACTTTCTAGCCATACGAGCAGGAGCTATATCCATTTCATTCCTCCTTCTAGTTGTAGTCCGCGTTCGAAGTTCGCTCGTATTCGGTGTTTTGCAATTAAGCGAAGGGAGAAGGTGGCCAATATGCCTCGTCACCCAACGGTGAAAAATTTCCACCGTACGTTTGCTTGTAAAAACAACCGTAGTACTTGCTAATATAGTCCTTTGGTTGAATTCCGCGGATATCACAAAATTTAATTGCGTGAACGCATGGCATATGGTAGTTTCTCCATTTCCCACACGAACACTTTTCCTTCCTACAGAGACTTTATGGATATTTCCGCCCTTACCTTCGTGTGCAAATGTCGAATCTCAAAGACCCCGGTTGCATTGTATTGTTGCGTATCGGTATGCTTTAGGGACTCTCTCCCGCATTCATCAAACTTCTTTTCAACGGCGCGCGCCAAAACTTTTATCCGCAATCAACAAATCGGCAAAGGGTGCTTCTCTCAACAAAGCGATCAACAAGATTTTTAAACATATAACGGACCATGGCGATGCAATCAAGAGCTTTCTTCAATAAACCGTTGTAAGACTCGGAGACATTCGTTGTCATAGCCCCCACTTTATGACCGTTGTCCTTATGCAATGTCCATTCTCTCCTCCGGAAGAGATTTTAACCACGTATACGCCTGGAGGTGACATTGTTTTGATTTGTTCCATCCTCATTTTATATTTCTTCTTCGGTGCTCTGTGGCGCTAACCACATTAGGTTCTCAAGGTCCTTTGTTGAGGAACTTTTTATTGAAAGTTTGCTTTTCAAATGCCGAACGCAAAACCTATGGTGTGTGGATGGTGGTTGTAACTAATCATGTGTTTGGACACATTGCAAGATGCCACGATGACGGTCAGAAATAAGTCCAATTCCTTGTCTCTCACGAACAATATGTCTCCACAACAACACAAGGAACCACGTCCAAGACTCAAAGCTCTCACGTGCAACAATAGCATATGCAAGTGGAAAAATGTTATTGTTCGCATCAATTCCAACAGCAATTAGTAGTTTCATCTCATACTTACCGTACGGATGATGTATGCAGATGAGATGACACTCCGCAACTTTTTGAATCCATCGATGCTTGGTTTATAAGCCCGAAAAGAAACTTGAAGATGTGTTCACCTTTGCATTGTAGTTGATTCGTGCTCCCACTCAACAACGGTCCCTGATTGAAATATTTTAAAGGCCATGTATCGGGGCAATGTCTTGAAAGAGGTTTCAAAATCACCAAATACCATTTCAATAGCTTTCTTACGCCCTTTTGTGCTTTTTATAACTAGGAGTAAACAAATGCAATCATTTTATTTTTTTCTGAACTGACTTAATACCTTGATGTATGGATCGACCATAATATATGGTATCAACGTAGTAATTAAAGGAGTGTTCAAATTGAAATGATCCTTTTTGTAATCATCCGTGAGACAAGCGTAGTAGAGATCCGCTTTTACTTCCACATACCACTTGAAATTTCTCTAAAACGGATCATCCACTCACATCCCAACATATGACGCTTGCAAATAACCCTCCAAAATTTACCTTTGGGTGATCACAAATGAACTCTTTCTTTTCTTTCGGACAATATTGTCTCACCGCGCCTTTCATTTGCTTCTTCGTTCGAAATAACATACCTAATTGCATAATACAAGGAAAATTATCAACCCCGTAAAAATGGGCCAACAAATAAATAGAATATTCGTCGCCACCATACTAACCTGATCTGATAAATTCAGGTTTTTTACATTCCCAAAGTGCAGATCGAACTGGACCGTCATCTCTCATGAAAGCAAAATCATCCGGGCCTTTCTTCGTGTTATCCAAATATGGAATCGCATTAGAATGGTAGCTAACGTTACCATCACTTCGACGATAATGTCTTCGCCAAGAATGACCATCATCATCGGATGAGTGATCGTCGTCCGTTTCGTGCGATCTAATGGGATATCACTATCCGACTCACCGGAGTGATCATTAGCTACATCATTATTGCTAACAATTTGTGTGTGAGTTAATACGGGATTTTCTTCAAAATCGTTACACCTACAAATATAGAAAAATTCAAGGGGTTCAAATCTCAGAAACAACTAGTTAGAAGTCTCCTAGTTTAAGCGAAAAAAACATCGTTATATTTACCTTTCTGTCAATGACTCTACTTGAGTAGGGCGATATCGAACTATACTCCCGCCACCTAATTCACTTGAATGCCGGAGCACTACTCGGTCCGGGGAATATCACAAATTCACGCATAGTACAACCAAAGTTACGTGATTGGTTACCAACTCCTATCATTGTTTCTTGTTGAAGTGTACCTCTTTGAAGCCCAATATTCATAGCGGGAAGATACGTAGTATCCCGAATATCAAACTCATCGTCGCTGGGTGCTTCAATATTAGTAGAGCGTTCAACATGGTTGCATACATGTCAAGTGTCGCTATACTGATATGATTGCTAAATATAGCAGGACTTCGAAGAAATAATGATAAGGAGTCATCGTCCGAAATAAGAGTTTCCTCGTAAATGGGAAATTCCCTAGCCGTAATTGATGTTGGATATCGTCCAGTGATAACCACCGAAAGGTTAGGATCGTTATGGCCATTTTGCTTCGAAAACACGTTGTAGACGATCGTATTTGAGGAAATTGGAAACCTTTGTACGGCTTCCACGACGGTTATATCTCACTGAACCTTCTTCGTACACAACTTCACCACCCCAATATAAGTTAACTCTTACATAATTTTCCGCCATATTATTTTCAACAGAATACAAATGTTTAAGAAAAGTGGAGAATGCAAGGAAGAAGTGGAGAATTCAGAGAGATATGCAGAATACAAATGTAAAATTATTGGTGAATGCAAGAGAGAAGTGGTATATAAAACAAATGATTCACGAACCTTTGATTGTGATAATGCTGATGTTGAAAAAATATATTTACTGTTTGATTTTACGAATGCATGCTTGATTTGACGATTGCATGGCGTATTTGATTGCATGCGTTCGCGCCTTAACAACAAAATTTTTACAAATTGTCAATACTATTTTGCTTTTACGTTGCGATGCATGATTTGACGAACCGCAAGGATTCTCTACGGCGTAAAAAAAATTTCAAGAATCAATTATTCTTTGCGTTGGCCGGCCTAGTTCAATAAAATGAATTGTTGCAAAACGTTGGCCTGCCAACGTTTTACAACAAAATGTTTTGTTGCAAAAACGTTGGCAGTTTTGCATTAACTTATGCATGAAAATTGTTATATGCACGTAAACGTTACTTTGCCATGCACTCGTTAAATGCCATGTAGTCGTAACATCAAGAATGCAATTGTTTTCTTGTAAAACATTATCAAGCATTCAAATCTAACCTTTATTTATTGTAAAACGTTGGCAAGTATTCAAATCTAACCTTTATTCAACACACATATATATTCTTCAAAGATTACATAACTATTGAGATTTGAGATAAATTCAATAATTCATAAAAATTTAATTTTTACAGTGTCCCTTCCCCCCCCCCCTCCCCCCAGGTACCCGTGCACACCGAGTGTGCCCTCGCTCTCGTTTTGATCTACGTTGGTGAACTTCTTCTTGTATCACACCCGCATCCTGTAAATGCCATAAAAAAAATAGAAGTTATTTTTGTATGATTGGATTCGCTAGATAAATTTTCTTGACAATTACTTTGATTGTCTACATAAAATCGGACAGCATTAATAAAATTAAACAAGATACAAGCTATTTGAGTGGCTAGAATACTCACGTCGGTAAAACTCAGTCTCCTCCCAATTGAAGAGCTCTGTCATCCGGTGAATGCGGGTAAAGGCCCTCGGTCGTCCCATAAGAGCTACTGTCGAACACCAATTGTTGGGCCATAGCTGCGAAGCTAATAGGCTCGGACGATGCGAATGCTTGAAAAGGCCCTCACGATTACGGATACCGCCGGTGATTGGACCTCGGGAGCGAACGTCGATGTAGTGGACATACCAAAATCCATTATTGGGTGATATGCGTCATCGGTGCGAGTGCATCGTTGAGTTGGGCATATCTTGATCAAACGAACTTCGTCATCAACCAACTGGTGATCCACGGGACCTCGACCACGTACGGCCACGATTGGCGTCCTCTACCACGCGCCGCAGGTCTTGGTACATTAGGACGTTGATGACGAGGCACTTGCTCAGTAGGCGGCTCAACATACTCTGCCGGTGGTGTATAATTGGGAGCGAAACTCAACATCGTCCCCAGAGAGGCAGCAGCCATGGACCCTGTACTAATGCGGCTAAACATCTGTGCTACTTCCTTCACTTCATTAGACTTGGTTGGATCTTGGATAGTCTGCTGAGCCAACCTTTACGATTCTTGATGTCCTAAAGCCTAAAAAAAAAAAAAAAAAAAAAATTAAATAACAAGATTTGATAGTGGTCTAAGACACCTATAAAGACATCAAACATCTAATGGAATGTAATGTACGTACGTCTTACCTCGTGCACACTTTGCCATGTGTTGGTATCCTCTAGGCACATTATGCGCGAGGATTTCCTATAAAAAGTGCGCGAGTGACGTCGATACCAATAAAAATACTCGATAATGACTACGGGTCTTCGGTTCATCTTTTGGGAGAATTACCCTTTCTCGACGATTTTCCCACAAAAGCTCCGTGTGTGCAAAATTTTGTTGAACCTCCACTGTTATAGCATACCGTTTGTCACGTTTGTAATGAGAAGGATCAATCTCAGCACATGGTCCAGGAATATGTTGCTTCTACCGCCCCATGCGAGAACGCGGTGCGGCGTGTGCCAGCTCTCGATAGATCCTGAATAAGGGGAACTGCGCCGTCCAAATATCTTGTACGCCCGACAAGCCGCACTCGAAGTCCATTAATGATGGTCTGCGAATAAGGTACGCACACAAACTACGATAGAAAGAACATAAAATTACATGATAATAAAATAAATAAATTACATATAAAGCGTAACAATTATATCAAAACGCCATTAACAACCATAATTATGATAAAATACACGACCATACATTAGGTTGTCCAATACGTCCCTACATATGGGTAGCACAACACGATCTCATTTTCGCGAGCTTTACGATGAGTCCATTTTCGTGCAAAGCCGTGTGTGGGTGAAGGGCCACAGGTGGTGGGTTGCCGTGATTATAATTCGCTCCCAAGCCCAAACCTATATTAAAAATTAAAAATAAATACATAAAAACCTTATAACTACCAAATAGGACAACCAAATAAAATTATATAATTTTAAAGGTCACGTACACACACGCAATAAGGAAATGAATCCACACACATCCTTGGCTTTCTTGACGAAGCGCGGCATAAACAAATATACAAATATGACAATCGGCTCGCTCCCAAGCTTGTCTACTCGTTGCTCTAAGGTCACGCATGTCAAGCAAATAGTCTAAATTAAGTAAGTCATGGGACTTATCCGAAATATCGTACCGCCACAAAGCCATAAGTACAACCTAACTTGCATTGCCTGACAAATTAGGGTCGATCGTAATGTCATCTAAGCCTCTAACATATTCAATTAATTTATTTAGTTCTAACCTACTAATACCATTAAAACAATCCGAATAGGGTGCCCAACCAATAAGCTCATGGATTAATTGTTGCCACCCAACAATATCTATAAATCTAGCATTAACATCATTCGAGGGATTACCATCAACAACCATGCCAAACATGATCTCAATATCTTGTAATGTGATGGTCGCCTACCTCGTACGCGGATGAAATGTGTGCGTCTCGGGACGCCATCTCTCATAAGTGCGGTGATGATCGCCCAATCATATGATACACATCCTACCTCTACTACTCCCCTAAATCCACACGGGCCAAAGTAGTCAAGGATGCGGATGCAAAGGATGGACGCTTCACGTGTTTCCAAAATTCGGTATACGCGCGGCGTGGAAATAGGCATCCGTTCGGTCTGTCGTCAAGGCACCATCCCACACACTCGTGATCGACGCTTCTCCGGAGTGTTAACACATCATACACACTTCTGCCCCGATGTACGCATACCCGTGGAAGCTCCATACCTTAGATAAAAAAAAAAAAAAAAATTAAAGTCCAGCAAGCTATTTGGAGTAACTTACTATTAAAAAAAATTATTATTCGATTTTTAGCGAGAACAAATATGCATTTTGACAGATAAAGTCGACTTAATTCGCCTTATTTAGAAACCACTGATAGTGGACCACATTAATCTTATAAGGTATAGACAAAATAATTATCCACCCACTTAGACTTAGGTCCCATATAATAAAGCATTATCATGACATTTTAAGTATCTTTATTTTTGGTCTCGAGGCATCAATTAAATTTCACTTTTACGACTATATAAATCACATTAAAGGTATAACAATCCACAAAAATAATGTTGGACCGTTGATAATGTTAGCCACTTAGGAGTAGATCTTCCTAAAGCTCTTATGTAAATATCTAAGTTTAAGTAATTTTTAATTGGAGAAAACAAGTATTCAGTTGAGCATTGAAAAGGAAACACAATGTATTATCGATAAGAGTGTCACCAAATCAACCAAATTTTATATAACAATCCACAAAAATAACAGTAACATAACAACAAATTTCTTCAAAAGTGCTACTAAACAAATCGGACCTTTTATATAATAATGCTTCTAACAATCATATCTTAAGTTCAAATTAAAATAACACAAATAAGACAAACATATATCTTATATGTATTAAAATAACACAAATAAAAAATAACAATTAAGATATATAAGACAAACAAATATTCTACATCTACTAGAAATATACAATTATATGAGCTAGAAAAAATACCTTAATTTAGATAGCAACAAAAGATAAGAATGAATAAGTTGCTCCAAAAATTAGATCAGAATCGCAAGGTTTTAAAAGAAAATAAATGGAGGAGAAGGAAAAGGAGAAGAGAGATCAAAATTCGTAAGATGAAGATGGACGAAGAGGCGGAGGAGAAGATGAAAATTTTAGGGCAACAAGTGAATGAGAGTCAGGGAGGGATCCACGTTTTACAAATATATATTTGTATAACGTGGAGGGATCCACGTTTTACTTAAATTTTTTTATTTTTTTTTCGATTTCAATGAATCTGACAAATTTTAAAAAAAAAGTTGGGGTATAACGTGGTATAACGTGGGCTGATCCACGTTATACCCCTTTTGGTATGTAAATTTTTGGCCGCCCCCTTTTAGTTTATACCGTGTATTTTTATACCCTTTTGGCTCCGGACTCCTTAGATCATTTAGCTCCCAATTCCCCCACAGATATTTTGAGTTTATCAATTTGCCATGTCGAAACAATGGGAAATGCATTCAACAAACCTATTAATTCTCAGTGGATCATTTTCACCTTATTTTCTTCCTATAGGATTATTTTCGTGCCTTTTATGACTCTAGTACTTCGAACTCAAGCTTTTAATATTTAATCCTTGAATGGAAAATCTTTCAATGAAGAATCTGGTTGAGCAAATATTTTTTCAACATTGGCCATGTGGTTAATATTGTATGAATCTAGTTTTATTTTTTCAATACAAAGAATTTGCTTGAGTTAATATTTTTCAATGTGGTCAATATTGTATGAATCTAGTTTTTTCTTAAAACACAAGGAATCTGCTTGAGTAAATATTTTTCAATGTGGTCAAAAGTACGCAATATTTTAAAAATTAATTAAGCTCATATATAGCCTACAAACTATTTTAGCATTTTTCATCCTGCAACTTGACCAGTATTGAGATATACTGTAATACAAAAGATATGAGTGAAAGAATGTAATAAAAGGAGATGGTTTTTATTTTCTTTTTCAAAATAATTATTTATACAATTGTATAGGGCAAAATCCGTAGACACCAAGTGGACGTATCAAAAGGTGACACATGGCGATGGGGACAAGTCAGATCCGAATCAGCGAACGAGGGGTTCCGTTACAAAGCATACCAAGCTCGGACAAAGAATTGCAGAACTCCGCTTCCGGAGTACAGAAACTACAGCGGGTCCGGGAGGAGAGTGTCAATTCACCATCAAACGTCCATTCGATTAGACCAAGTATGTACACTCCCAAGTTTCCTCTCTCTACCTCTTTATCATTCTTTATTGCCTTTTATTGCAACATTAATATTGGTTATTGAGGGGGGACGATTCATGGAATCTATACCCCATAGTTCTAGTATAAATAAAGGTATTCATTCTATTGTAAGGCATCTGAAACATTATGCAACAATACAAAGTAGTCATATTATTCTTAGCATTCGCTCTTTCTTGCTTAATCCGTTGAGGTTATAGTGATTCACCGCCCAGAGACTCTAACTCAAAGCTTCTCCAAGGCCCAGGCTACACAACTAGCTATGCTTTACTTTCATTTATCTTGTTAATTATTACTTGCTATTTCATAATTTTAGTTACATTGACCCACATGTCTTTGACCACGTACATAAATCAAACTGTAACGATTTTTCGTGTAAACAATATTTTCAGTTACGTAGACAAAGGAATGTATTAAAAACTGTGTTAGCGCACCTAGAGCCTGTTTGGATGGGCTTATGCCTATAAGTTGGGGTAGTCTAACTTATTTTTTGGCTTATTTCGATAAGTTAAGTCAATGGGCCTAATTATTTTTTTTTTTATTTTAAGACAAAATGATTTTAAGTGGCTAAATTAAACACTCAAAATAAAACAAATTTTTAAAGTTAACTTATAAGCCAATCCAAACGGGCTCCTAGAAAAGGTCTTCTACAAAAAGAAAAATATAATTAACAAGACCTCCTACCAAACACGGTACAAAATGAAGCATAATCCAAAAGGTGGGATAAATTAATCCCGAGATAATTTTGGCTACCCACCAAACGACCCCTTAAAGGAAAGGTCAAGTCATATTCACGCTTGACAAGGAAAAAAGTAAGTCATACAAAGCAACTAAATAGAACATTTACATTTACTAATTTTTTTTTATTTTTTTTTTGGGGGGTATTTCATGATACGGAGCAATCTATTTTTTGTCATTAGAAAATCTGGCCAATATACTCCTACTTTTTTGTCCGTTGACTGTTAGGTCTAGAAAGTCCTAAATCCCATTCCAATTAAGGGCCTATTTGGAGCCACCCAGGTAATTTGAATTGGGTGTAATTGAATATAATTACACAGTTTAACATATTTGTTTGACCAAGTAAGTACGTAGTTAGGTAGGAATTGAGTGTAATTGAGAGGGTGTAATAACGAGTGACGTTGTTAAAATAGAATTTCATTATGAATGAGGTTATAGACTTATATAATGTTGGAATTTGATATAAGAGTACTATGGTAAATCTTTTTTTTTTTTTTTTGTCAAACACCCAATCCATGACGTTCTCACAAAAAAGTTTTCTTTTATGTTTTATAATTTATTAAAAATAAATATTATTAATTTGAAAAATATATATAAATTATTTTTTACAATATTAGTTACAAATATATGATTATTGATTAATATATTTTCAAGAAACAATGTGTTATTAACTAACTAATTAATACTATCATTTATAAAGGCAAATATTTTTAAAATATTAATTTTAATTTTTTTATAATTAAATTTTATTTTTAAATTAAACTAATTATGCAATTACACTTGCGCAATTAAACAACACGCTTGTAATTCGTTATGACAACAAATATGTCATTATAATTACGTATTGTGTAATTACTACCCTAGTAATTACACCAATTCCAATTACTAGGTGGCTTTCCAAACAGGCCCTAAGAGTGTTGTTAAGAGTTCCACATCATTGGGTTAAAGGGTGCATGGTTTACTTATATAGACTTGGACAATTTTGAAGTTAACTTTTGGAGTTGAGCTAGGTCCAAGTTCCATTCATTACATGATATTAGGCCCGCCCCAGTTCCATTCTTTACGGTTTGCAACTTCAAAGGTTAAACTGTTGTTTGATTTCAAAGTCAATTTATGCAAGAATTAACAATTCGGTGTTGGTAAATAATGTCATAATTAAAAATATTAAGAATTATATAATATAAGGATTAGTTATGTCATTTAAAAAAATTTAATCCATGTATTATTAGACACGCATTCTTATTCCAAATTTTATCAAATCCAAAATAATCCACGCATCAATGGATGTCGATTCTGGTGTGAAGTTTAAATCTCCACAAACATTAACCAACCATTGTATAGGCTAATCTTGAATTTTATGTGGAGATTGTATCTGCTAAAATCCAACCAAACTACCCATAGGAGTATTAACCAAAATTTTCATCAACTACGCAGGAGATTACAGTGATTCATGATTGGTCACCTACCAAAGTATACAAAAATTGATGTTCTGAACTATTAACTCTTCTTATTTTATATACTTTGATTTGATGTGATCTTTTAGCTTTTAAACAAGGAAAATGTGATTTAAGCTAGTGGTAAAAATTACAAGGAATCTTATGATGACGGTCAGATTTACAAAGAAATACTATATATTACTCCTACTTAATTAAATTGTTCTTAGCTGCGTGGGGAAATTGTTCTTAGTCGCCTGAGATGGACAAGTTCTTAATTCTACTGTGTGCTTGATTTAGAATCAAACTAATTTATTTCATAAAATTAAGACGCGTCAAAAGATTAAAAAAAAAAAAAAAAGGTGGTGCTACGTACTTTTGCACATTCACTCAGCAAAATTGAAATGACGTTATTAATTAATATTAAATACGATGACATTGCTGATGGCACATGGCTCCTGGGGACCTGCCTGTATTATGTATAAATAGAAGGCCACTTTCCCAGAAGGTGAATGTGAGTCGTGAGCAAATCTTTTCATTCGTAACTGCTCATATCAAATAAAGAACCGTTTGACTCCCTAAATATGTCAACCCTCGTATAAATTGGGACAGAGAAAGTAATTCAATTTAATTTTAGATAATGAGTTATGAGTGAAATGATAAGAACCTGGAAAAAACCATAAAGTCGACAGGCTTCGCCATTTTGAAGAATTAGATGAGCTAATACAATTGGTGTAGGTGGTTCTGGGAACGACAAAGTGGGTTTTTGGTGGAGAGGAAGAGTTGGTGGAGGTTGGGGTGGGTGGGATTCAGAAAGTAAGTTTCTTTTTTCTTTTTGCTAAAATAATTTTTCAACTCATAATTTATTTTTAATATCTTTTGGACTCAAATACCACATGTCTTAATTTAATTCATCATTTTCCCACGTCATTTGCATGTGTATTACATGTACTTCAGTGTTGAGGCTGGTTTTGAAAAGAGCGTCTAATAGATATAATTTTTATTTGATTTAGATGCTCAATAGAAATAATATTTAGTTAAAGTGTCAAAATAAAATATTCGGATAAGTTGAAGGGGCTCTTTTATTCATGGCACATGGCATTGAGGACCTGCCTATATAAATACAAGGCGACTTTCCCAGAAGGTGAATGTGAGTCGTGAGCAAATCTCCTTCATTAGTAACTGCTGATATCACAAATTAGTCCCCCTTTATTTATAGTTATATTTATATGTGCAGATTCCATGGAAACAAAAGTTCTTTCGAGCGGAATCCGTCACTCTACTCTCCCACCAAGTTATATCCGACCCGAATCCGATAGGCCACGCCTCTCTGAAGTGTCTATTTGTGAAAATGTTCCAGTAATTGACTTGGCCTGTCCAGACAGAACTCATCTAATTCATCAAATTGGCGAAGCCTGTCGACTTTATGGTTTTTTCCAGGTTCTTATCTTTTCACTTATAGGTCGTTTGGTAGATAGTCAAAATTATTCCGGGATTGTAATTCCGGGACTAATTTAGCTCAAGAGTTGGGATTATTTTATCTCATTCAGAAGATGGGATAAAATAATCCCAATATAAGTGGGATAAGATGGGATATCCCATCTTTTATCCCAGGATGCATTTTGTGCTTTATTTAGTATAAGGTATAAATTCATCTCAGGATAAATTTATACCTTCTACTAAATATGGTAAAAAAAATTAGTGTTGGGATATCCCAGGTTATACCATGTACCAAACGACCCCTTATTGTCTAAAATTAAACTGAATTACTTCCTCCGTCCCAATTTATACGAGGGTTTACATATTTGGAGAGTTAAACGGTCCTTTCTTTAATTCAATTTCAAACATATATTCTTCGAATACTTTATAATAAAATTTATATATTTGAAAATTAAATAATAAGTTCTATAAGTCTGCATAATCAATAATTCACAGCATATAAAAAAGATTTGGAGAAAATCATAGTAAAAGAAAGAATTATTTCACTCCTCAAATAGGTCAACCATGTATAAATTTGGAGGGAGTAGTAAGTTTTTCATCGTTAATTAAAAAAATTGCACTATAATTCCCTTTTCATCTCAAAATAACAGAGGGTTTTTGTTATCTTTACGATTAGGTAATTAATCATGGTGTACCACAGAAAGTAGTAGAACAAATGCTAGAGGTAGCTGGAGAGTTTTTCAGACTACCGGTGGAAGAAAAGTTAAAATTGTACTCGGATGACCCTTCAAAGACGATGAGATTATCCACAAGTTTTAATGTTAAAAAGGAGACGGTTCACAATTGGAGAGATTATCTCAGACTTCACTGTTATCCTCTGGAGAAATATGCTCCTGAATGGCCTTCTAATCCCTCCTCTTTCAGGTAAACATCAATTAACTCTTCCCAAAGCTTCTTCTAATTGTGTTAATCTGTATAGCTTAAGTATTAAATTCATTATGTTAGTGGATATATACATTGCTACCCGAGTCATTAGCTTTATCCTTATATACCTCAACCATTTGGTTTGTGTAGTAATGCATGGGAGTAAACCTAAAATGACAGTACGTAGTATCAGGTGTTGTCACGTATCTAAATTGTTTATAATAAATTATATAAATATTTTAAGGAGTATATTCTTTCTGGACATCTATCAGGTGCGTGTCAGGTGTTTGTCAGTTTTAATATAATATGAACAAAAAAAAATTAAATTCCTAACAAATCCTTACTATTAAATAACTATTTAATAAATAATAATAATAATAGTAATTGGTTTGATTATGCAGAGTGTTAATAAATTATTTCACCCTAGTGAGATCATTGAGGGCCAAATCATTCAAAAAAAGAAAGATGATTAAAATAATTTTGTGTTTGCTCTGACAAAAACCATTTAGTTTCCCTAACCTTTCTATAATGCACACATTGATCTTGAATTTTCTAGAGAGTGCATGTTCCATGTGAATGTGCCGACCATTTTTAATTTCTTTATCTTTTGTTTTTTGCTTTTTTCTTCCTTTTCATATTTTAATGGTTGCTTAGTGGTATTTCAATCGGTGCTTGTGGGCACCTATATTGCCATCTAGTAAGTTCAAAATTTTGAATCATATGGAGAGCTGAAAATACTTTTATTTTTCAAAGGTGAAGCCTTGACCTAGTCAATGGTCTCCTTAACTCTTGATAACAAGAACTAATAGCCTCAGAAATTACAGTAAATTACTATTCACCACAAGAAAAAATGAAAATCGAATGAGTAGAGTTTTGAAAGGACAAGTTAGAGATAACAGAAATAAACATGTGAGGCCACATTTGACTATGTCAAGTTATAATGTTAAAAAAATATCCATTAACTTTGTCTCAATTGTTGTGCCTCAGATTCAGTGGTCATGTGCTGCCAATTAAGGCACCTTCTTCATTGCCCATTTCGCGGTGACTTTTGAAATGGGCTAATTGCTTATTACGTCACGGCTAACAAATTTGATGACTCCATCAGCGTAACTATATTCCCTTAGAGATTGACACGTAAGCAATGAGAGTGTCATCCTCGTGATGACATCATTTGGTACAAGCGGGTGACGTAAGCACACCAAGTGATAGATGATGCGCGTGCATAACGCGTGATTTTTGTCGGCCAAGCGACGACTCTCAAAGTCTCCTTTTAAATTGAATACTTTTAGCCTAGAACTGAAAAAGATTCTTAAAAAAGTCTTTTGTTTTTAGTAAATATAAATATAAATATATATCTACTTTTGCTACATAAAAAGTACTTTTAGATATAGTAATGTACCACTTTGTTTTCAAAAATAACTAAAGTATTGAAGTAGTGCTCTATAGTATAGGTGATCGAAACACTTGTACAATTTCAGCCCCTTCATTTTCATTCCTCTTGTACATTTTCCCCGGCAACATGGACCCAACTCTTTTTTATAATACGGAAAAAGATTAAAAATATTCCTAACGTATGAAAAATTACTTACAAATGCCATTCTTTCACATTTTGATTTAAACATGCCTCCCATCTTTGTTTTTGGTTCAAGAAGAAAGACAATTATTATAAGAAAAGACGAGAAAATAGGGTGGGAACAGAAATTGAAACATTTTAAAGAGAAAGATAAAATAAGAAAATTTATTCGAAGGAAGAAAGATACAGTACTTGTGCAGTAACAGAAGATAATGAGGGAATCACAGTACCGAGTTTTGTTTTAGAAAACCTTTCACACAGACCCCCTTTTACTTTATTTTTTATTATTAGCGTTCCTTCCGAGGACAAGTCTTTTTCTAATGAAATTTCTACACTTCTTTTGTCGAGAATAGTCCAAATGCGAACTAATTAAGTAGGCGTTTGGACTAGTCATAATTTACTTCTGTAACACACATGCGATTTCATCTCCATTTTATACGAGCCGAAAACAACGACAAAACAAATTAAAACATTTAAATCATGATTTTAAAAATATAAATGTAAAATTTAACCCATACGTTTATATTTTGTAAAAAACATATAAGGATAGATATATTTACCAACCATTTGTATTGAATATTAATCTGCAAGTTGGTAAATATAATTTACCAATCATGTTTACCATGTGGAAGGATTATATTAAGAAGTAGTTACATTACAATTCCCTTTATTAAACTAAATTTGATCAATTGATGTTGTATTTTTAGAAATATCTTCTAGTAGAGTATTAATTTTATTATGAATTATGATTTACATTGTTTCCTCGGAAAATTTTGATGGTTTTTTCACAATTTTAAGGATTTTTAGTTTATATAAAAGCTATGCAACTTAAAAATTCAAATTATACGTCCAAACGTGATTTTATTACGAGATTTAAATCGTGTCCAAACGGCTCCTAAGTGCTGTAATTTACTTCTGTAACACACACCCTTCAATTAGGCCGAACAACGACAAAACAACCAAAAACATAAACAAAATAACTATAATAGGCATAGTTTTGTGTACCCTAGCTGTCTCATCCCATGAATTTTCGATTTTGTGTCTCGAAAAAGTAACAGTTTCCTCCTAAAATTTCGTAAGGTGTTGATTTAGCTCTGGTCATGAATTATTATTATAACCTTTTTCCCCATTGCTTGCTAGATTCCCTTATTCTTACAGTAATATTTATTGGATAGAAAACCATATCAAGGTTCTATCAGCAATGAGATAGAACGTTTATTTTTCTCGTATCTTATAATAAATAATGATTAATGGTAACTATTAAAACTAAAGTGCATAAACGATGGGTGAGCAATGAAGATCTGAAGCATGACAAATGAGAACATGCTGCTTTAATTTTGGTGAGTGTCAAGGCTAAAACGCGTTATTCAGGACTAATTTACTTTACCAAACGAAAGAGACTTGGAACATAAATTCAATGGCATAACGTAAGCCAAAGAATAATGGGGTTTTTGGTTCAATCATGGAGCATTTGATTATTCTTCTTTATAGAAGAGAATGAGTGGTGGAGCATTTGATTATTCTTGATTGAGTTAGAAGCCAACATAGCACATGTATTTGTTTATTTAATTCTTGTGATTGCGTAGATGTTTCTTTTAGCTAATTCTAGATCATCAAGGTCACCATCAAAATCGATCCTATCTTATTTAATTGCCCATTACTTAAGAGCAGTAATTTGTCAATGCTAATAGCGGCTGGTATCACGCGTTTATTAAAGGTGTTAGTGGGTAAGTTGGATCTCTGCTGAGCTTCAAGATTTGCGTGTTGCCGACTTTATTTCTTTTCAAAGTATCTTTGTGGTAGAGAACTAGAGATGGACTTCTGAATAGCGGCGAAAGAAAGGTACTGGGGAGTGGGGACGATTGTTAGAATTAGAATTTTGTGTTTAAATTATGTAGGATGGAACTGTAAAGTCCAACCCCATCAGTATCAGTTGACTATCTGTCCTGTTGCAACCCCTAAGTACACCAATAGCCACTTTCAAGGAGGTTGTTGGTTGAAAGATATTTGTTGTTACAAAAAAATATCTAGCATTTGTAAAATATGTAAAACATATTCACAACTGATTCGAGCAGCAAACACCCTTTTTCTCCGAACTTTAGGATGTTGTGTCCTTTGATACGATTAACCAACCGAAGTTGGCTTCAATCATGATGTATTGAACAAAGGCAAAAACCTCAATAACGGTCGGATGATAGTAAAAAGTCATACTAATTCAGATTTGTGTCCTGAAGTTTAACTATGCAGTCTTCTTAATTCTTCCATGAACAAACTGAATCATTCAACCAATTTCCATGTATACCAGGAGGTAGGAACTAACAATTCTTTACAAACCAACTAAGTCACTTAAAATAGAACCGCAGGTAAGTGTTTATACTATCATTAGTTTGAAAAAGTTGGTGCAAAATCTATTGGAACAGGTGATATTACCTTGAACTTGTAAATTTTTTCTACATCTTCACTGTACAGCACGTATATTCTTTACCAGATTTTAATACATTCCTATTACAGAGGTTTTCAAATAACTTGATAGTATAGCAATTATTATGTTCTCATTGCTAAATGAGTTGTTCCCTTACCCGAGTAACATCTTTATGCATGCTACATTTTCTAAACATGAAATCATCCCTCGGACTCTCTTCCCTTCTCGGACACTTGGGTTGTGTTATTTAAATTCTGCAGCAATGAACCCGTGTTTGATTCCATCGTATCAATTTTTTCCAAAAAAAGATGTAATGCACCATTATTCATCAAAATTTTCTTGGTACATTATTTCTTTTAATTGAAGAAGAACTAATCTTAATAGTCATTGCTCTGATTAACAGGGAAATAGTGAGCAGATATTGCATGGAAGTTCGACAACTAGGATTCAGATTGCAAGAAGCCATAGCAGAGAGCCTAGGCTTAGAGAAAGAGTGCATAAAGGATGTATTGGGGGAACAAGGTCAACATATGGCAATCAACTTTTATCCTCCATGTCCACAACCAGATCTCACTTATGGGCTTCCGGCCCATACTGATCCAAATTCCCTTACTATTCTTCTTCAAGACTTGCACGTAGCTGGGCTTCAAGTTCTTAAAGATGGCAAATGGTTGGCTGTCAAACCTCAACCAGATGCCTTTGTCATTAATCTCGGTGATCAATTGCAGGTAAGGCACAAGGCCTTTAATTTAGTGCAAGTGATCAGTTTCTTAAATTATAAGCAATAAGATGGATAAATTAACGAGTTTAAGTTATATATAATGACAATAAAGTCACAACCGGATTCGAGTTTGGAGATTACGGGTGGCACTTTTGTTTTAAATATATATATATATATATATATATATATATATATATATATATATATATATATATATACTATTATATATAGAGGGAATGTGAGGACTTTTGTAGTCCTCACAATAATTTCCCAAATTTTTAAAAACTTTTCATTAATTACTTTTATGTCCTAATTTTATTTATTTAAGTCAATTTTTTTGTTTTGTTTTTAAAGTCTACTTTTCAAAAGCTATCGGCCTGGGGACTTTTGTAGTCCTTACGGTAATTTTCAAATTTTTTTTTAAAACTTTTTAATTAATTACTTTTAGGTCCTAATCTTATTTATTTATGTCAATTTTTTTGTTTTTGTTTTTAAAGTCTACTTTTCAAAAGCTATCGAACCTCCTACCTCATTTTTCACGTTCTTTGATTTTCGATTGGTGCTCGATATCCGCATTTGTACCAATTAATCCGGATAATTCGCATTGCATCGCGCCTATTCGGGGGAGCGCTTCCTCCAAAGTTTTTTTCCATATCCATGTTCGAACCCCCTAATCCCTAATTAGAAAGGAGCAGTTCAATCTGCACAAGTTAAATTATGTATTTGTCTTAAAAGTTCATTAACTATGTATAGATTATTTATTTAGAACTAAATAACTTCGTAAAAATTAGGATACATAAGTTATAATGTCAAATTCGGGTTCCAAATTTGATTTGAATTAAATAATTTCATCAAAATGGAAGTTAAAATATTAAAGGAGTGGAATGAAAATTTTGCTTTTATATAACTACCCACTTCAGGGACTGACAACGTATATGGTTGTTGTTGTTGTTGTTGTACACTTGTACTAACACAAATTATATTCTTTAGTTAAAATATACGCTTTTATATTGAGTTTGGGTCCGGGCTTAGCACGGGCCTCACATAACTAGTATATATATATATATATATATATGTGTGTGTGTGTGTTGATAAAAAAATTACCCTATTTTCGACCTTGTAAGACAAAGTTCCTATTTACAAGGTTGAAAATAGGGTAAATTTATTATCAACACATATATAATTTGTCAATCTATAAAGACAAATGGATCGAACAAAAAATGAAATAATTATGATACTTTGGCGCAACGGAAAAAAATTTCGAACAAAATTAGTAAGTGCATAAAATATTTATACATCACTCATTTATAATTGCACTCGATGAGTTATCATATTCTAAAAACACTCAATGATGGCATAATTATTTAAAGAGACCGAATAATTTCACATACATAATTTCAATAACATAGACGAAGTCTTATGTGAAAGTCTCAACTCACAACAATAGAAAATCTAAAAAAAAAAAAAAAAAAAGCCAAAGAAATCAAATGAGATTTCAATATAGTTTTCATGTCGTCCTTTATTGCAACATGCATTTTATTTTGTAAATTAAAATTTTCAACAGGATTTAAATCATTTCATTAAGAGTAAAACGAGAATTTAAAAGTTAAGTTATTTCTAATTATAGAAATGTGACATTTTTTTTTAGATAAAATAAAAAAGGAAAATGCATCACATAAATTGAGATGAAGAGACTAATATTTAATGCTTAAAAAGGAAGAAAAAGAAAGTTAGCAAAAATTAAAACGAAAAAATGTAAACAAAAATTCAAGGATATGTGTAATGAAAATAAATATAGTAATGTGAAAGGTCTTGTGGCCTAATGGATAAGGCGTTTGAATTTTAATAATGAGGCACGTTGTGTGTTTGAGTCTGGGCGTGATCCCTCTTTTTGCAAAAGAAAATAAAAACGCAGCATAAAAAAGTCAGTACAAAGCGAGCCAAAGGATTTGAACTCGCATCTCGTGATTTAAAAACTTGACCCTTCACCACTGGCACCATGCCGTTTATTCTTACTGGGGGTGGCAAGTTTAATATTTTAAGAATATCTTATACATATTATAGGTATATACACAGAATTTCAACCGAGGTGTTCGGGTGCCATGGCATCCCCACCATGATACATAGATCCGCCTCTGACTACAGATAGCCCGTCAATAAAAGTGGGATCAGTCATCTAGAAATAAGATGTTACATGATAACATAAGTTCAAATTCAATAATGGTGTAAATTATTTTTTAATCTTATTAGTACACTCATTGTTCATGATCGTTGTGCAGGCAGTGACTAACGGAAGGTACAAAAGCGTATGGCATCGAGCTATTGTAAACTCAGACAAAGCAAGGATGTCAGTGGCTTCGTTCCTTTGTCCGTGTGATAGTGCCAAAATCAGTGCTCCGAAGCTCCTCACTGAAGATGGATCTCCAGTTTATCGGGATTTCACATATGCCGAGTATTACAAGAAGTTCTGGAGCAGGAATTTAGACCAGGAACACTGTTTGGAACTTTTCCAGAATTAAATCTACTAATAGTATTTTAAAGAGTTCAAAAACACATCTCAAGTACCACTTTTTCTTGAGTTTCTTACCTGAATTATCGAGGAGGTGTGAGGTTCCTACCTCAAATTATCAACTAGTTTACAATTATTCACTTTTCCTACCTCAACTATCAGGTAAGAAAAGTGAACAACTTATAGTTGAGGTGTGTCTTGTAAACTAATTCGTGATAGTTTATGTAGCAAACCCTCACACCTGATAGTTCAGGTAGGAAACTAAAAAAAAGTGATAATTAAGGAGTGTTTTTTACCCTTATCTCTATTTTAAAACCCACCATTTTCATTTGCACTTTTGCAGAGTTGTCAGCATTTGAAGGACCAAAAATTCTTGGGCATACCAAGCCTATTTCTTGAAATTTTTACCCTTTTTTGTTGCAGTCTGGAACTATAGTTATGGGTTGGGATTTAGATTAGGAAGTAAAAAACAATTATATCTTCATCGAGCAGCTGATTTACCCAATTACATGAGCCCAATGTCCTGTTTTGCAGGCTAATGGCAAGTACTAATAGCAATTGGCCCCTAGAACAGGACAAGAAACTCTTGCTGGAATAAATAAGAGGAATAAGTTGTAGTGCTTATGGTTTACTTTATTTGCTTCCATGATTTTACTTCCCTCTATGGAAGTTTGTAATTGTGTGTATCGTGTTAATTATTAAAGACTGAGTGAACTCCTTTATCGGATTGGAACAATGTATATCATGTTTACTGATCTTAATTTAGTGAGGATATATTCAGAATGTTGGAGTTAAGTTCTCTCTACTTTTCCCTATCTTGCTTCCTTTTGTTATCTCAAACTCCCGGCAATATTGCAGTAATGCCGTTACTTTGGGGTGGTCTTTAATTTTTAGGAAAAATACATAAAAAACCTCCAACGTATACTCGGATTAATTATGACGCACCCAACCTTTGCGGCGACCTATTACCCCCGGCCTTATTTTTTAACATTAAAACTTGTGGATAATCTCATCGTCCTTGAAGGGTCATCTGAGTACAATTTTAACTTTTCTTCCACTGGTAGTCAGAAAAACTCTCCAGCTACCTCTAGCATTTGTTCTACTACTTTCTGTGGTACACCATGATTAATTACCTAATCATAAAGATAACAAAAAAACCCTCTGTTATTTTGAGATGAAAAGGGAATTATAATGCAATTTTTATAAGTTGTTCACTTTTCTTCCCGATAGGAGGTGGGAAAAAAATGAAAAATTTGAAAAACCGGGGATAATTTATAAAAACTCTAACCCCCGATAATTCGGGAAAAAACTCGGAAAAAGTTTTAATTTTAATTTTTTTGAACTCTTTAAAATACTATTAGTATTTTAATTCGGAAAAAGTTCCAAAGGTTTCCCCCCGGTCTAAATTCCCTCCCAACTTTTGAATTATTTCCGGCATATGGAAGCCCCGTCCGGAGACCCATTTTCCCGGTGAAAGACCGATTTTGGCACTATCACACAAAAGGGAAACCGAAGCCAGACTCCTTTTTTGGTCCAGTTTAAAAAGCTCGATGCCTACGCTTTTGTACCTTGTTAGTAAACCCCCCAACAACGATCATGAACAAAAAAAAGTGTACTAATAAGATTAAAAAATAATTTACACCTTATTGAATTTGAACTTATGTTATTATGTAACATTTTTAAAAATTTCTAGAGGGTTTGACCCCCTTTTATTGCCCGGGCTATTTGTACTATCATTTAAGTGACTTTTTTTATTATATATAACTTAAACTCGTTAATTTAT
Source organism: Lycium ferocissimum (assembly GCF_029784015.1). Taxonomy (NCBI): domain Eukaryota; kingdom Viridiplantae; phylum Streptophyta; class Magnoliopsida; order Solanales; family Solanaceae; genus Lycium; species Lycium ferocissimum. The sequence continues at coordinate 17,966,005 of NC_081346.1, read as the reverse complement.
CCATGTTATTGTTTTTAATTTAAGAAACCGATCACTTGCACTAAATTGGCCTTGTGCCTTTTCCCCTAATTGATCAATTAAGAATAATAGACTTTTCCCTTTAAAGGGATGGGTTTAGTTTGCTTTTGGGCGGACTTTTAAATAAGGATAACCCAAAAATAGCCCCATGGGAACCTTTTCCCTTAAAGGTAGATTTCTTATAAGGCAAACTTTTAATTACGCCAAAAAATTGCCTTTTTGGGGGAAAATCTTTTAAAAAATGCATCACACTTTTTTTAAAACATAACGGAAAAGCCCCATAAAACGGGAAATTTTTTAAATAAAAACCCAAAAATTTGCCTTGAAAAGTAAAAAAAAAAAAAAAATATATCCCCAAAAAAAAACCTTGGGAAAAAAGGGGGGTTCAAAATCGCCCCCCCCATTTTTTTTAAAAAAATTTTACCAAGGGGGCCCAAAATAGGGAAACCCCCAAATTTTTTGGGAAAAGCAAAAATTAAAGACCCAAATTTGAGGGGCAAAAAATTTAAAAACCACCCCAAAAGAAGAATTGCTAAAAAACCCCATGCAAAAATCGCCAAGGGGAAATTTTGAGGGGCGAATCCAAATATTCCCCCTTTTTCGAAAATTTCTCCTTTGGAAAAAGGAGTTAAACCCCCAACCCAGGGTATTAGGATTTAAGGGCAAAAATCAAAGACCCCCCCAAAGAAGGACAATCCGCGCAAAAAAGAAAAAAGTATATCAGACGGGAAAAACATATAGCCCAAAAAAGGGCAACCGGAAAATTTCCCTTTTTTTCGGGGGGTCTTTAAATTTTCCCTTTTAAATGTGGTCTTTTTAAATTTTTCCCCTTTGCCTAAAACCCAGGGTTTGGGTTCGAGTCCCCTCTCAAAGATTTAAAAAAAATTGCGGCGGAAATTTGGGGAATTTTGTCGCCCCCCCCGGGGCGCCCACCCTTATTTTAGTTTTTTTCTTTTTTTTTTAAAGCCCTTAAAAAAAAACCCATGGGACATACTTTTAGTTATGCTTTAACTAAAAGTGTGCCCCATGGAAAATAAAAGTATTCCCCCTAAGGCAACTTTTTTTAAGGGGATAACTAAAAATTTTTCCCTTTTAGGGAAAATTTGGGGCCTTGGGAAAAAATTTTTTTCTTAGGGGCATTTTTTGGAGGCCCTTTGTAAAATCGCTTAAAAAAATAAATAAAATATGCCTTAAGGAAAAGTTCCCCCTTTTTGGGAAGACTTTTTGTTATGCCGGGGTCCGGATAACTTTAGTTTTCCTTGGAGCCGGATTCGTGGACCGCCCCCCTATCTTGCCCCGCGAAATTATTTTTTTTTTTTATGCCCGAGCGGGAGTTAAACCCGAACCTCGGGGATTCCCCCCCTTTTTTGGAAAGGGACAAAATTTAAAGACCACAAATAGATAAAAATTTTAAAAACCAAAATGAAAAAAAAAATTTAAAAAAACCCCCCCAAAAAAAGGATAATCCGGGGCAAAAAAATGATTGGCAAAGCCCAAATCACAATGTGCCAAAGCCCCGGCCCAAAGAGCAAATTGGACCGTTTGGTGAAAAACTTTAAAAACCCCAAAGGGATTCCCCAAGGCAGAGCCCAATAGAAAACTATGACAAAATTTAAAAACTTTTATGATATGTATAAAAGTAGTTGTAGAAAAAATAAGTTTAGTTTTGTCAATCCTTTTCCATTCAACAAACAAACTTTTTATCAATTTGTAAGGTTTTAAAAAACCCAATTAAACAAATGAAACAAATCCTTTTTTTAGTTGGTTTTTTAAAGGTTTTTTATTTTCGAATACCCTAATTTCGATTTTAAATCAAAGTTTGAGCTATCCAGTTTAAAAGTGGCTGCTCACGAACAAAGGGTTTGGGCTTTCCTAAAGGGGGCAAGCCTAAGGAAGGGGGGCCCAATCTATCTAAAAGGGGGAAATTACATAAATACAACATATATAAAAGTTAATTATATAAAGTACAAATTTAATTTTTGAAAAAACAAATTGTGTAACTTAAAGCTAAAACTAAGGAGTTTATAAAATAATATTAAAAGTACTCGACATAAGAGATATAACCCCAAAAAAGTTGGGGGATGAGAGAGAGATTTTTATTGTCTTTTAATTTACAAAAGGGGCCTTCCCATTTTTTGGGGGGAAAAAGGGGGCCAAGCCCCAGATAATACTTGGGGACCCCGTATTCTTGGGTTTCCAAATTTCCTTGGGACCAATTTATTTTCCCAAAAATTAAATGGACAACCCCTTTCTAATATTTACAACACTCCCCAGTTCCTTAATGATTTCGCCTCGTTAAAACCTTTTTTAAA